>NC_135497.1:240904456-241054456 GCF_052857255.1 Amblyomma americanum
TATATTGCCCCTCTCGCCGGTCGGGCACGGCAGCTGCCAAGCGCGCGCACACTGCGGGTGACCCATTTCGGGCGCAATTAAACTATGCGACGCGGACAGAAACCACCAAGAAAACAGAACGGGTCCAGCTGACTGCACAACCGAGATAGCCTCCGCCGCTCAGATACCAACAGCCCACGGAGGAAAAATAACCTCCTCCTCGCCTTGCTGAAGCCTCCGCGCTTATCGCCAGGAACGTTAGTTTGCTTCAAAGCTCCCCAGATAAAAAAAAAATCGTAGTTATCACCAGTGACCTCCGGGCTGGACAGGATGGCAAGGAGGGCACAGCTTATCGTTATCAGCGTCCTCGGCTGCAGATGGTGTTATCGGACGCACGGAACCGGACCCGCTATCGCACCGCTCGCGGAGAGCGCCGGCGTTGTCAGGTTGCTGGTTGTCTTATCACCGGCTCCTGGCTTATCGGTCCTATTTGCGAGCGCTCTCGTCGCCTCCTTTTTCTTGGGCTAAGCAACTACAGGCTCTGTTATGGCGCACGGACAGCAAGCGAGGAGACAGACCTACTTGTGTTTCTGGGGGGCAAAGATGAATTGGTGGTGGCAAGGTGACTTCGCCGGCGTCGCAGAACAGCTGTGCTTTTGCAAACTCCTCTCTGCTGCCCCACTCGGCATTTTCTCTTCATCGTGCTAGCTCACGTGCGCATGCAAAACTGCTTGGCAGGCAACGCCGGACGGCATGGTGTCCCGCAGGGCAATCGACATGTTTGGCGCGTTTCATGCCGCGGAGCGCCCCACTCCTGTTGTTGATTAGAGAGAAAGCATTCGCCTCGCTCTAAATGTTAATTAGGATTCATTTGCTCAACAGGCGGGCCGTCAATTTTTCGCTCACCATACCTGCCCTCCTACACCACCTCCGGGCTCACTGCTTTCCCAGCCCCCCGATGATGCAGTAGCTGGCCTGCACAGAACGCCTCAGAACTAATGCCCCTCTTAGCAGCACGCTTTCAACGGCAGTTCAGCTGGCCGCCAGTTCACAGGAACGGCATTCGGTGGTGTTACGAGGCAGCGTTAGCTGTCGCTGAGGTCTCAACGGCAGATCAATTCCACTTCCGTACGTTCTCAAATTGCGAGAAAGGTCGCTTTCCTAACTATTGTACGTCTCAATCTACAAGTTCCACAAATCGAATGAGTGCTAACATGCGAAGCGGCATCAGAACAGCGGTGGAGCCAAATGTGCCTGTACCGGATTGTCTTGGCTGTGTGTTATGTTGAACCGCGGCGTACGCACAGCGGGAACCCTGCGCAGGGATTGCAGTTCAGTGAAATAAGACGGAATTAACGCTTGAAGTTAGAAGTGGGGTAAGCATGTCTTATTTATAAATTGCCCGCACTTGGCGCAATCACGTGACCAGAGTTTGAACTGAGGTTGGCGGAACATACCGTGTAACTGCTCCCGGTTCAGTTTAACGTCAGCTGGAAAACTGAACTACCGTTCAGATGATCAGCAGTTGAAGCTGTCCGTTTAATAAAGTTAATATAATACCACTCCCGGCCACGATGGCAAATCTAACTCATTTTTCCGCAGTTCAAAAGCCTTGCTTTGCAGACCCTGCTCTATACCTTCGACCATGTGTGGCGCTCTAGCGCCATGCCGGAGGAGACGGGGGGGGGGGGGGGGGTGCATTATTCCATAGCTGTCCTTGTAGCCTATAGTCCGGTCAGTCCCTGCAGTGTCTGTCCAGACCATCCGCCCAATTTCTCTCACACCCACGATCTGCAAACTATATGAACACCTTCTCGCCGCACGCTTAACACGGTGGTTTATATCCTATGACTGTTATCCAGAACCTCAGACCGGTTTCCACCCACAAATGTCAACGGAGGACGGTCCCTCTCCGCGTCACCTTGCTCGCACGGTCACCGCAACGAAAGTTACAAAGACCTGTGACAATACCATACAATTTGCTACAATTCGAACCCGGATAGATCGAAACACGAAGGATTTCGTGAAATAGTTCGATATATCGATAATTCGATATATAAGAACTGACAATAGATAAGCTTATCTGTAGCAAGGACACGTTGCACCCACGCTCGTGACGTGCCGCCTGCTCGCGTGCTGGCAGCGCACCGCTGGCTTAGGCGTTGCTATAGGTCGAACCTGCTTCTCATCGAAGCCGCTGCGGACGCTGCTTTGGAACTATCCACTGCCCATCATAAGGTGCCTAATCCCGTTGCCGGTAGACTATAAATAGAATAGTCGGTCGTTAAAATTAAAGCACAATTGGATTCCGGACCGCCTTCGGCAGCGAAGGACGCCACGCAAAGACCGCCGCTAGGCTATAGTTAGTCTGGCTTCTCCGCATGACAACGACGTGCCGTGGAAGATGAGTGCAAGGGACCAACGACGACACTCAAACACACCTCACGTTCATCTTGTTGCGCGGTTTCACAGTACCAGCGCTGCCAAAAGGTGATCAAGACCGCGCTGGTGATCAGACTCCATTCGTGTCAAATGATTGAAAAGACTGAATGATATATAAATGGTCGAAACATGAGAAGAAACCCCACTTGCAGAGAGGCGCAGTTCGGTATATCGAACGGCCTTGAAATTTTATATACAGCGCTACTTCCCTATACTTTTACACAGGATTTTCAAAGGGATAATCTGTGCGTGTGATATAGCCAATAATTCGAAATACCCGCGTTGGATATATTATATCACATTTAATTATTTATTACTCCTTAACGGTCCAGCCGCCGCGGTGGCTGAGTGGTTATGGCGCTCGGCTGCCGGCCCGAAAGAAGCGGGTTCGATCCCGGCCGCGGCGGTCGAATTTCGATGGAGGCGAAATTTTAGAGGCCCGTGTGCTGTGCGATGTCAGCGCACGTAAAAGAACCCCAGGTGGTCGAAATTTCCGGAGCCCTTCACTACGGCGTCCCTCATAGCCTGAGTCGCTTTGGGACGTTAAATCCCCCATAAACCTTAACGGTCCCCCTACGGGACATTACACGAAGACCGGAGATAACAGCAAAAAGAAACGTCGTACATAAATTACAATGATAGACAACGACGTAGACTGATGAATGTGCTTCTTCGAAGGCGGATTTGAAAAGTGGAGGGCTGATGCTTGTCGTTTCTTCGGTCGGAAGGCCCATCCAGTTGCGGGCAGTCTTCAAGAAAAACGATCGCTGGAAAACTGTGGTATGTGCACGTTCTGAGTAAACAGCATACGGATAGTTATGAGGGGAAATGCAATGTGCACGTAGGACGATTTGATTCGTTGCTGTGAAATAAGATAAGACGTGCTGTGCAACGATGGGAGACGAGTGTAGGTAGATGAGATTTTAGCCCTGAGACGCTGGTATGATAAGAGTCGTCAGATATGAGACAAATATGGCGGCGCAATTCTAAACTTATTCAATGGCATTAATCTGGATAGTCCGGGAAGGGGGGGGGGGGGAATTCAGAACAGAGTTAGCATATTTGAGTTTTGGTTGGACAAACGTTTCGTACGCCAGTGATCTTATTTAATTGGATGCTAACGCGAGGTTGCGCCGAAGGCACCCAACGACACACATATGCAGGGTTATGCGGGTTACATGGCCAGACCAAGTTAGATCGCAGGAAATGTGGATGCTTAAGTACTCGTAAAAATCGACGGAGGAAACTTGAAGTTATTAGGAGCGTCACAAGCCACACTGGACTTTTCCTGCTGCGCGCACTAATTACGGCCACCAAATGCTTAATTACCGACTCTCACTACTTCTAAATAGATTCATTGATTCAAATATTGATTTTTGCGCTTCAATTTCGACCGTTCGAAGTTTCATGATTGAAGGCATTTGTTGCAACCATTCTTGATCATGAGCAACACCACCACCGCTTGTGTTTGAAGCCCTGTATTAAGTGTTATTCTCTGTTGTATTTTCTTTTTTGATTTTTCCTACATGTGTGTGGATGATGTGTATGAAGAGTAGAAATGTTTATCGCTGTATGCCACTGCTTCAAAGGTGGTGGGAACCCAGTCAAGCGTCTTCGATTTTTTTTCTCACCCCCTCCATCGTTTTTGTAAGCTATGACGGCAATAAATAATAATAATAATAATAATAATAATAATAATAATAATAATAATAATAATAATAATAATATAGGTACCACAAAGTTAGGACGACGGTGAAAGGAACGTTACACCAAGTTTCACTTGTGAAAGGTTATTTAGGAGGGCGATAACATCTTATGTATATAATGGGGCGATATATCATCGGCAAAGAGCCGAATGTTAGAACAGATACTGAGCGGCGAACCATTAATATATATTAGGAAAAGAAGGACACCTAAACAGTACCCTGAAGGACTCTAGACTTCACGCATGAAAGGTATGGCGAGTGACACTTGGGATGGATCTATTTCATGATGGCCAGGTGCAGGTGCAGAAAGGACCTTGTCTCCCCGACGCGTCTGTCCAGCAGGCGGTTCCACTGGATGCACCGGCCCCTCTCCAAAATTATTGAGCAGAGAGGGAAAGGGAAATGAGCGGCTCGTTATGCCGTACATAACGAGCGGCTGACGTAGCACGTCCTGCATTGCCGCGAGTGTCACGTGGGTAGCATGAGAGGGTTCTCGCTGAGCTTCCACTCTTGCCATTCTTTCACGTCAGTATCACATACATGCATAGCTTGTAATACCCCAAACGATTAGAGAGACAGATCAACAAGAAAAAGAAGTTGGAAAAAAAGGGGTGAGGGGCCAGTTGATTAAAACAGGCCCCGAAAGAAATGTAATTCCGGCTCGCGGTACCTAAAACAAGACAGCCCGGCACATTTCGAACTCATACACTCAGAGCCTGGCATCTCTTCCTCGATAGCTGCGCCTGAACTTTTGGCTGCTTTTAACGGCTATAGAGACAGGGCATCAGTGTGTTCCTCTAGTAGTACGCAAATTAAGAAAATTAAGAAGTGCAAGAAGTAAACTTGTTTTGGGACAGGTTGGTAGATTATCGATGAAGCTTAACGAAGGCGCGAATGAACTCAGACTTGTACCAGAACGAGGCACGAAGACTTCCAAAATGGTCGGCCCAATGCATGTATCGTAATGCTTCCTGCCTTATTTTGTACGTGCATTTGTTTATTCGCGCCTTCTCTTCCTTTCTTTTCAGGGGAGGGGACTCGAGGAAGGTAGGAGACGACGGAGGGAAGAGGGAGGCGCGGGGGGGAAGAAAGCCTGCCGCTCCACAGCATGCAGGGCGTGCGAGCAGCCGGAGGAGCGTGCGCTGGAGCCACGTCAGCATCGGCTCGTGCGCTTTTACAAGCGACCCTTTACGCCGGCAACGAAGGATAAGAGGAGGAGAAGGAGCAGCGGCTCCGTAGCTACACTCCATTTATTCCGTCTCGCGCCCACTTTCGCGAGAATGAGGAGCCGCGCGCCCCTTGGCGGCGGTCACTTCACACGGCGGCGGCAGCAGCAGTCCCAGGGTGGAGGGAGGGGGGGGGGGGGGGGGGGGGGGCGCCCCGTAAGGCGAGCCGTGTAATAGCGGTCGCACGAGACAGCGCGGCCCGCAGAAGAGCGGCCGCCCATCTGCTGGGAGCGGCCTTGCCTCCCGTCATTTTCCGCGATTCGAGATTAATAAGCCACGCACGTATGCGGCAGTGCCCCGTGTGTGTGTCTGTAGACGGGCGCAGAGGTCCAACGGTCAAGCTCCGTTCCGCGCCTTCTCGCACGCCAAGGGCAAACAAGAGAGGAGGAAAGGGGAAAAAAAAAAAGAAGACCATTTCTTTTTCTCCAGACGAGAAAAAACTGCGCACCGGCATGTGACAAAATGAGAACCCGAAGCGTGATCAACTACGCGGACGCTCCGCGTGTCGGTCTTTTCGGCGACGCCGGTGAGAAATGGGCTGGCGCGCGCTCGCGCCGTGCCGTGACACAAGCGGATAATGCTCGTCTCCTCCTGCCTCGCAGGGCGCGCCCCCAATGCATGGCGCTGGCAAATGCGCCGTAGAATGCAAAGTCCATCCAACGTTTCGCGACGCTCGGCGCCAGTTATTTCCTTGAGATTTCCTTGGCGCTCCTTGATTATCTACCTGCTTCTTTTCAGCAGTGCAGTGCCAAGCAGCACATGACGATAATCATCTATTAAAGCGCCAAGTTATTGGAATGTTGGAAAAGCGGCTGTGAGGGGGTAAACGCGCTTTCTATGATCAGGCCCTCGATTTTAAAGCGCCAGCGTTAAACGCCCCGTTCCGAAATCCGGCCTCGCCGTTGTGAGAGAAACTTCACGAGCATGACTGGCAGGTGGTCGCCATACAGCAACCTAGGAGGCAGGTGGTCCACGTAGGTCACGTGACCTTGCAGCGTCATCACAACCTGCCCACCGTGGCAGGTAGCAGATAAATTAATGATTGGTCACTCGGGAACGGCAACCTAAACGGTACAAGGCCCACCGCTGGGAGCACCTGCCATCGCAGGGCAGTGGAGCACCGCTTAACCGCTGCACCATTGCGCCAGGAGGGGACTCCCGGGGATCTATGAATGTAACGTAGAGAATGACCATCTGCATATATGGGAATTGACGCATTACACTATCGCGTCATAACCTTAAGGCGGAGCTTATATAAGTATCCTCTGGTCAGGCATGGTCTCTCCTGGGTTGAAACAGCTCAGGCGTATGTGACCTCAGCACTCCCGCACGCGAGGCGGATGCTCAACCACTAAGCCACCGCTGCGGTCACGGCTAAGATACGAGTGGCAGCAAATCTCAAAAGTCTTGGCAAAACCACTTCACATCATCCGCAAGCATAAATTCTATTTAAGCGGATTTGCAGCTGAAATCTAGTGTCCAGCGAATTTGAGTGCACCACTACCTTTACTGTGGAGGGTTTATTCTGGCGCGCGCGCGCAAATTGTGTCCGTCTCTCTCTCTCTCTCTCTCTCTCTCTCTCTCTCTCTCTCTCTCTCTCTCTGTGTGTGTGTGTGTGTGTGTGTGTGTGTGTGTGTGTGTGTGTGTGTGTGTGTGTGTGTGTGTGTGTGTGTGTGTGTGTGTGTGTGTGTGTGTGTGCGTGCGTGTGCGTGTGTGTGTGTGTGTGTGTGTGTGTGTGTGTGTGTGTGTGTGTGCGCGCGCGCGCGCGCGCGCGTGTGTGTGTGTGAGAGAGAGAGAGAGGGAGAGGGGGGAGGGTAAGGGCGGCTTACTTCCACGGAGCCCCGCAGTTATCGTTTCTCGGTACATGCCCAAAGGACAATCAAGCCAGACGCAAATCGCTGATTACCCACGCGAATCACTAAAATAATAGTTTACACTTTTAACGCGGGTATAATATCGCGCTAAATAATAATCCTCACCGATTACTGCGCGTGTGCAGTGGTTCCCTATCTTCGGCGTAAGGTTCTTTCACCCTGCGAGCTCTTCATCATGTCCTGAACTTTACGTGGCAGCTGAAGTCGAAAGTCATTTGCGTCTGTGTACGTTGCATTCAAAATATTGCTCGAACAAGAACACTAAACGAAATAAACCAATCCACTGTCCCTGAAATCTCATACTCCAAATTTTGGCTTACATCGAGAAAAAGTTCCATGTCCGCAAAGGTGCTGCAAATCATGGCAAATCATCGGTTTATATCGACCAACAGCTGCGGATGTTCCTAGCAACAGGTGTTTTGAAATGCGCAAAATTTTGAACCGTAAGATGCGTAGCACAAGATGCAAAACCACACTAGTGGCACCTTGCCATCAAACAGTGGGGTAGCTTGAATCGTGCTTTCGAAGTCAAATCCTACGAGCAAGCACAGCGTGCAGGCCTATAGTTCGTCCATGATGGATATTGACACGCGAGTGTTGAGTGAGCAATTTTTGTGTCTGGTGACTTGAGACTGACGCACATCACAATGTATCAGCCGAAAGAATGTATCAGCGAAGGGCCGGGAGGGAGTTTATTCAGACTCTTGTGAATACGTACTGTTGAGCCATGCATCACCATCATGCACCTCCTAAGCTTGGCGCATGATAGTCTTAGTTGCCTATGCACCATAAAACCCAACACAAAACAACACGCGTAACGCTCCTCCACGGGTGCGCTAAATAATACTTGCGCAGAACTGGCAGTCGCGTAATGCGCGTCATCTTCTACGCATCTCTTCAGCGCTGCGTATCCAAGAAGAGTCATCATATGGGTTATAGTCACCACAATTATTACACCTGTTACAACAACCCACTCTCTTTTCGACATATCGCGTCTCAAAAAGTGCCTACATCCGCCGTAGAAGTTAGCGCAAACGGGCAGGGAAGTTGGCTTTTCCTCGCGACGACTAGCGCACACGGGAAAGGAGTTCCCTTCTTCGCAGTGGCTCTGACCGTGGCTTGCCTACCACTGCGTTGTCCACGTCTCCTCAGCGCTGTTACCGTGGTGCAAGCCGCCCTGGCGCTTTCCTCCCCGTGGAGGCTGCGTGCGCCGCAGCGGTGCCCTACTGTACGTGTGGTGGCGGCTGGTCGGGGCTCGCGCGAAGCTCTAACCCGGCATGGTGGTTGATGGACTGCACCCACCGTAGTAACCAAAACACCGACCGTGTGAAACCCTGTGCCAGTGTTGCTGCTCGCCTACACAAAAAGGGTTCTCTGTGTTACATTAGCGACATCGATCCATGACTCAGTCGCGCTAGACAAGCCAATGAACTTGGTCTAGTGGGGTGACGCGGCCGCAAAGAGCCCATTTTGGTCGTTGGAACCGCCTCGCTTGCATTAGCAGATCGAGTGCTCAAGTGCTACATATACAAGCGGCTAACGTTTCGTTTCGTCAAGGTTCCCCGTATTATCGGATGCCCCGGATTTCGTAACATCGCGGCTACCCACGTTCGTAATTCGTGGCTCGCAACAAATGTCAGCCACGGAGGGTTCGAGATTGTGCTCGACAAAACCATCTGCTATCTGTACAGATATTCCCGCATTATAGTGCAAAAGGGACGGCATGAAGATGAACCGTTTGTAGCAATGCTCACCGCATTGTTGAAGCCTGCCTGATCGTATCGCAGACTTCTAACAAAATGTGGTTTGAGAAAATCGCATGCGATGTCCTTGCACTCACCGGAGGCATTTGCCCCGGTGGTGGATAAAGAGTCGGCAAAAGTCATCTCCTGTGGGCACAACAGCCTCGCTGAAAGTCACCGGGTAATAAACTTGATCACTGCACAGATATAAATTCAGTTATGGCGTTGTGCAGCGTTTGCAAAGTGCCGCTTGGCCGCTGCTCCTGTATGCATCGTGCGTCGTGTCACCTCGCGTGGCAGCCCGAAGGTAGTGCTTCTTTCCGCGTTCAATAGATGGCGCCACAGCGATTTCAAAATGGCAGCCGCCCACATTTTTTTTTCGTAATCTGGTCTACACGATGTAACCTGCCTTATCGCTGCAGCGTTGACCCCTGAAGGAGTTGACAGCCTGCGGTGATTCAGGCTTACCAGCGAAATGCTTTCTGAAACTCCTTTCTGGTTCCGAATTCTCGAAGAGCAAGCTCTTCAATATAAACGACCGGCCATTTTAAAATGTGCAGGGCATTCGCGCTGTTTCAAAATCCGGATTTCTTTTTCAACTATTCGTCGATTTTGTTACATTACGTATAGACTACCGCACGCACATTTTTTTTCCCTTTAAAGTCGCAAACATGCCGGACTGTCTGAACACATACACGGGGCTGAAATAAAGACCTTTCTTATTACAATGAGGCTTGCCGTGCAGAGACGAAAATTCAGTCTAGCTTAGTAAAAAGGTGTAGCAATACAAAGGCAGGCTTCTATGCTTCGCCAGCAGCGCACGAAATATATGGCGACCCGCATTGAGCGCGCGTTACCAGCGCAGAAACACTTGTGCCTTATTTAAGGTTCGGACGAGCAGGACAGGCGCTGCGCGCGCACAGACCGCGAGACCGGTCCCTACCTTCTTGACGAGCGGCCAAGTGGCAATGAAAGAAGCAGGCCCAGCGCGCGATCCTTTCAAGCGCAAGTGGACTAATCTCGCAGCGGCAGTGTGAGAGGCGCCGTAAGACGCCCAGCTGGAACAGGTCCCCTCAACAGCGGACGAGGCAGGGTGTAGCAGCCGCGCGCCCCGAACGTTGGTCCGCAAGCGGATAGAGCTCCGCCGTCCGAATTGAGTAACTGGTGCACCGGCACGTCAGCCATTTGTCACGACCGATTTAATTCGGTTTGTTTCGATTAAAGTGGAAGCGTCGTTACCTGTCGTCATACATGAGCGAAATGTTGCCGCTCTAGGCAGGGTAGGGGGCGGGATACCTCGTTACGGTGCGCCAGCTTGTCCGCGCGCGACCACGGGGGCAGGAATGCCGGGAATATTGGCAACGGCGAGGATCAGGCCTTCGAAGGATGGCGAGAGAAGAGGCCGGTACAGAACACGCAACCTCGTGGCCATTTCCGCCGGAGCGCCGGCATTTCAGTGCTCGCACTCGCATGCTCGCCCAGTGATGCAGAGCATTACGCCAGTGATGCCATTTGTTCGCGCCACACATTTTTCAAACTATGTGCCGACTAGTGCCGTGCACTTGGTCTGCTTCATATTGTCGTCCGTTGCTGACGCGATCAAATATTCCGTTATGGTGGAGGCGAGCGGGCACGAATGGCGCCTAGACGGATTATGAAAGCAACTCTACTCCTTCATAGCAAAAGCAGATCATATCGCCGCCCGCGGTGGAGTGCCAAGTGAAAAAAAAAGCGCCGTTCAGAAGCGTCGCGCTATAGTTCGCTACGATAAGACACTAGCCAAAACCTCATAGCTGGAGACTACTCGGCGGCGTATACAGACACCTTGGTCGCGCCGTGTTTCAGAAATGCAGCAATAGATGCTTCTAGAGATATTCCCCTCATGTCAGCCGTTCTTCCTTGTTAATCCCTTGAGGTTAATGAGCAGGACTGAGAGGGCGACGTCTCGCTGTGAGCCGTTACCGAAAGTCTTCGCGGTCGCACGCGAACCTGTGTTTCGTTCACTTGGGTGCTTAGTGTTACGCGTGACGCAACATTTAGCGCTGCACGACGCGTAATGCAGGCCTTATACTACGACAAGCTAGTGGCCTGTTCGAAAAACTAGCCCCCATTTCGGCTTGCTTCTGGCCCCTAAAATGGGGACACTAATGTTGGCGCAAGCGATATATAAGAAACAGTGTAACTTAAGTAAAAGAGCAGATAATACAGTTTGTTTACGTCGATTCTATCCCCTTCTTATCCGCCGCGTCAACTGGCCGATCCTGACGATAGTGACGCCGAGCAGCTGCGCTCGATCGAGCCAGAAACAACGCAACAAAAAGAAGGAAAACAGACTGGAATAGAATCGCTACCCTTTTCCCACCCCTGCACAGCGACAGTGCACATAATTTATTCGCACGATAAGACATTTTGCATCTGAGGATACACGCAAGGAAAGGCAGCGCGAGGTAGCATTGCCTTTTACCATTCCCCCAGACGAGCCTGGTTTTAGAGTGCGCTAGCGAGATGCGTGAGGTGTCCCCGGACCCACTACATTATAATCAAATCGCTGAAGTGTGTGACTTGAGCCCATACTTCCCCGTTAGCTTCCCGAAGCCACTAAAAACGCAATCACCAGGATGGCGGAAGCGCGGTCGTGGGAAGAAGCCTCCTTTCTCATCAGAGCTTAAGGGCTTTTCCGAGGGCGGCGAGGAACGAGCACTGTCAAAAAATGGCCACCGCCACAGCATGCA
The DNA here is from genome assembly GCF_052857255.1 of Amblyomma americanum. Classification (NCBI taxonomy): domain Eukaryota; kingdom Metazoa; phylum Arthropoda; class Arachnida; order Ixodida; family Ixodidae; genus Amblyomma; species Amblyomma americanum. Next base: position 240,916,158 of record NC_135497.1, read on the forward strand.
GCTCATGAAAAACCCGCGGCTCAGAGCATGTCGGCGCTTATACTGGGGGCACCAGACCCATCCGCGAATGCTGTGCATGCCGCTTGAAGAACAAACACTCCAGTGGGCTGCAAAACCGCGCGGCGGGGCTCGATTAAGACAGCACAGACCTGCCATCGCTGACAGCGCGGCCGTTCAGAGGCAAAAACGGCTCCGGGCAAATGTCGATGCAATCTGGCCAAAGCCACAGGCACAACGACCCTGCCACCATGAAGGCCGCGTGTGCGTCGGCCGCGTGTCTATCTCCGATTTGTTACGAAACAATTATGTCATACGCCGGAGAAGGCCGATCATTTCAGGGCTGGGTTTCCTGAATCGATTAATCAGGAATTATTTACGCCACTCGCTTACTATCTAATCGTGATCGCAGATCGCGTTGTCTCTTTCCAGGTCACCATCGTGGAGCCATTTCCGCTTGCCCATCGGTTATACCCCGTTTCGTGACGAAGTAAACGCTGCGTTAAGCTCCAAGCTACTTTCACAGCCTGCACACAAAACCCCACACCGAACATGGTGCACTTCGCTAATCACTGCACACTGCATAGACAAGCAGCGTTGCAGCAGGTGCAGACATTATACACGCAGGACAAGCCGACAGCTGCTGCAGCAGATCGACTTGCTAACCGGTCATTCGGGCACAGGATTTAAGAAAGCGGTGATATTCGAAGGTTTGAAACAATCTTCGACGAGGCGATTTCGCGAGGACTCCGAAGGGGCACGCGCCATCCACGCTTGCCAACATTTGAGCAATTGCTTTCTTCCTCTATTTTTCTATTTGTGCGATCTACGACGGCCGCATTCTCCTTGCGATGTGACGAAAAGAAGAAAGGATAGAACGCACCGGGCGTCACACTCAAGACAGCGAGGTGCGTACAACGGCGATCCAAAGGCGAGAGAAAAAAAAAATTAAACGCAGCGGCCGACCTACTCCCGCCGGGACGGGTCTCGAGTCGGGCCTGCGTGACGGATAAAAGCCGCCGATGCGGGCCAGGCGGCCGACAGCAGCCGACCTGGCCGTCCATCAGCGTCCGTCAGAGAATGGGGACCTCGTATCTGGGTTAGCCGGGGCCCGCACGGCCGCTGACGCCGCCATGGCCTTCCCGCGCCCTTCTGGTGTCGCCGGGAGACGGAAGCGAATCAGGATCGCTCGGGCGACACCGCGCGACAGCTCGCACGGCAGCTCGCGGTGTCCAAATACCGCTAGCTCTGAACGTGCAGGAGCAGAGAAAAAGGTTGTTATCGTTTTATGGTGGTTCAACGTCCCAAAGCGACTCAGGCTTCGAGGGACGCCGCAGTGGAGGGCTCCGATAATTTCGACCACCTGGGGTTATTTAACGTGCACTAACATCGCACAGTACACGGGCCTCTGGAATTTCGCCTCCATCGAAATTCTACCGCTGCGGCCGGGATCGAAACCGCGCCTTTCGGGTCAGAAGCTGAGCGCCATAACCACTTAGGCATCGCGGCGGCTACAGAGAAAAAGGACGGCACCGCTCGCTAAGTGCTAGCCGTGTGAGACAGCCTAGACGCAGGTTAACCGAACCGCTTTGTTCTTCACGTGAGCATTTCATTGCGAATACGTTCTCTGCCTGGCCCGAGCGAAAATCTGTCCCATGTTGTACGCACGTCACGAAAGCTCTTCGGTGACTGCGGAGAAAGCGTGCTCGGCGGGCAGTGGAAAGCGAACAAGGGACACCGTGGCTGCGAGCTCAGTGGGCCAGCATCTCAACCGCTACATCACGACCTGCACAGTATACTATAGCGAAGGAAAAAAAAAAACGTTTGATGGTAGCGCCGTCGCATGGGATATAGTATCGTTTACACAGCCGAACCAGCGACATATATACGCAATAACTTCAAATTAGTTTTTTTTAAAAACGTTCACTTTAGCTCGCCGTCTACAAGCAGAACGAGCATACCTGCATCCTCTCGAACTCGCTTTCTCAGATTCGCTCTGACAAAGACCGTAAAGTTTCTGATGCATATCTAGAGGGAAAACTGGCGGCGCTGCAATTCGTCGGCCAAGGACGTGCCAGGAAGACGAGGTTTCGCATTTGGCTCGGCTACAGTGTTGGGCCGAAAACGTGAATTCATTCGTACCAATACAACTTTCCATGAGGCAAACCTCGAAGGAATGCTTCGCCAATTTTCATGCAAACCTAACATCGACCAACCACTCATGGTCGATTTCCGAAATTAGTTAAAAAGAAAGGGGGGGGGGGGGGGGGTGTAGCCCTTCCAACATTTTTCCAGAGGGGGCAAGCATTCGGCGAAAACGTCGACCGGCCTTAAGAGCGACCGGTCGACGCACTTAGCTGCAGCAAGCCGCAAGTTCACCAAACGTGTTACGAAACCCTGTTCGGCCTCGCTAGAATGGCTTGGGAAGGACTCTGATTTCTGGTCAATTCACGCAGTGTGCAGTGCACTGTCTCCGAGAAATGCATACAGCAGTCACGAGTTGTTGGACGGTGACTAAACACTTTGCCCATCTCTGGACTTGTACCTCGGGAGACTTAAGAAAAAGAATCAGCCACTGCATCATGGGATACACGCTTCACATTCTTGTTGTGAACAATGCCTCTGAAAGAGCGGTTTGCTTCAAATTTCCATCAAAGTTATTGAAAGAACTGAGAAAGCAAAAAAAAAAAACTGCTTTCGCGCCCCTTCATATCTGGATACGCTTGCCGCCGTATGGCACAGACAACTCCGTGAGGGGTGAATACAAAGGCATTCCGTCGCCTCTAGAGACGCGTAATTTCTGTCGCGCCGTAACTGCCTTACTGCACAGCTCAAAAGCAAACCCTGCGGTGTTAACACTTTTATTATTTTGCAGGCAATCAGCGCAAATAAAAACAAACCACACTAGAGACGACGCCCACAAGCGCTTTCACGACCGTTTACTTTGTCGTAACAACACACGTATACATACTGGTCACAGCGAATGCGCAATTCAAGCACAGTAAAAAATAATAATTAAAAGGCCGTGTAACATTGACCCTAAAGATAATTTAAAAACCGTACTCGGCTCTATACAAACATAACGGTATTTCACTGATGCTAGCTGTTGCCTTTTTCCTAACGAGAGGAGAGGCCCCGAGGGGACAGCGGCGCGTATACACAGGTGCGCAGCCAAAGGCATTAATCTGGGCCCCTAAATGTACACCTATATATATATTGGTTTTTGGGGAAAGGAAATGGCGCAGTATCTGTCTCATATATCGTTGGACACCTGAACCGCGCCGTAAGGGAAGGGTAAAGGAGGGAGTGAAAGAAGAAAGGAAGAGAGAGGTGCCGTAGTGGAGGGCTCCGGAATAATTTCGACCACCTGGGGATCTGTAACGTGCACTGACATCGCACAGCACACGGGCGCCTTAGCGTTTTTCCTCCATAAAAACGCAGCCGCCGCGGTCGGGTTCGAACCCGGGAACTCCGGATCAGTAGTCGAGCGCCCTAACCACTGAGCCACCGCGGCGGGTATGTCAGCTTCGTTTTTCACGTATTGCTCCAGTTCCCTGAACCGCCGTTTGACGCAACGGTTAGTCAGCACGACGTACAGCTTTCTGCACGATGGAAGAACGGCGTGAACTATTCCGACGAGGCGCTTGATTGTATAGGCAGCCACGCGCTTCTTCTGGGTACACGCCTGCTATCGCTGCCTGTGCGGGGGCAAGGCCAGGCAAGCTTGTGGGGTGCAGGAAACACAAGGGGGACACCGTGGCCTGCTTGCAACTTTCTTGAGGTGGTGAGAGACCTTACGACGATAAGGCACGACCGCGGGCCTCAACGTTTCGCGTTCGGCCACCGTCCTTTTCCTTGACGTTTCCCGTTTCTGAAGCAGGGCTTTGGAAAACAGCGGCCAAGAGCGACACCGGAAAACACGCAGCCGAAAGCCGGCGCACTTGACTGTCATAGCTGGCCTGCATTTTATGCGCGTGCTACACGCCTTTTTTTTTTTTTTTTCACTGCATTGGAATGTGTGCTCTTCTGGAAAAATAAACAGTTACTATAGCGTTTGCGGTCGTTGCCTCCTACGTGATTTGTCCGATCCAGCTATAGCCTCCCTCAAAATAACGTGCACTAATTAACAGCACAGATGGAAGTTCTACTGAAGACTTTAGGCCAAGTCTGTGCACAACTTCTAAAAATGTGAAGAGGCTGCAATGTTCCAGTAAAACACGCAACCCTCGCCTCTTCTGCCTGCGCAGAAGGCATTGTTTATTGCCTACACTATGTGTACCACGTGTACAGATACCAAACTAATACAATGCCACGTTCGAGAGAACATGACGAAATTGCATCCATATAAACGCAACCAAGATCGAGAAAAGGAACTACGAGCCTACTGCTGCGATGGTCTTAAACTTGAGAACGAAAACTTCTAGTTTAGTCATTTTCCTCTTGCCTTCATTCCTCTGCAGCCTTACGAGTTGAAGAAGAAAAAAAGCTTTTAAAATATCAAGAAAGAACCGGCAATGAAGCATTCGAAGAATACACCAGAGAGTTCTGCGATGGCAACGTCAGTGGAGAAATGTGAAACGACTCACCGAGCAACGTGGCGGAATGACAGCTGTCCTTACAGTGGTGGTGACGATAAGACCTCACAATAATTATGTCGGCCGCTGCTTGGCCTGCGTCCCGTAGTCAAAAGACAAATCCGCACACGTGCGGCTCAGTATGCATCCCAGCGTTCCAAATCTCTAGAAGGTGAATTAAGCTCTGGTCCTTCCCCCATTCAAATGTTAGGACGGATGCTACAGGACCCCCACTGTGCGGCTTAGGAGCAAGCCCTTCTGGGCTCTAAACTTCTGCCAAGGACTTAACCTCTCACCACTGTCCCAGAAGTGTAGAGTGTCCTCTGAAAGAACTACACGAGAACAGCTTTCACTTTTAGTTCGTGAACCGTGGCACGCTCGTTTGCGCCGAAAGGAACGTCCGTACTGTCAGCGGCCTGCAAGAAACGCACTGGGCAGAAAGTTCGCTGGTTTATTCTAGACAACGAACGCGCCAACTTGGGGGTGTGGTGGGGGCGGCTGGACGCGCTTTCTCGAGAGCACCCCATTGCTCGTGCCACACGTCCCTTGTGGCTTAGGCCAAACCGGACAGCACCCGTCGCGATGATTCGGTGGTTATGGCGCTGGGCTTCCGAGGCCAAGGTCGCGGGAACCGAACCCCGGCCACGTCGGCCTCATTTCGATGGAGGAGAAATATACGGGACTCTCGCGTGCTGTGCGATGTCAGTGCGCGTTAAATGGTCTCTGAAGACAAATACCATACCATAAAATGTCATGCCATGCCATACCGTATCATATCGTACCGTACCGTAACAAAGCAGATAACGTTCTCGTAGGCGAAGAAAACAGAACTCGAGCCGTCGGTTACACCGACGCCAGCCACCCGTGAGAAAGCCCATCTCATAGGTATCGCTGTAGAAAGCGTCGCTAGTCAGCGCGCCTAGCCTCCGGACGTGATCACTCGGAACGACTCGAGAAATACTCCGATCAGGGAACCATGGGCATACACGAATTGGCGCATATGAGGAATAACAGGGCACAACTGCGCACCGAACAACCATTTTTTAAGTTACGTCGGCGGCTTGGCGCGGTTAACGCAGAAGCCGGCGCGCGCCCGAGGACGACGCTAGAGCTCGTCTACCGCAGTATACCCTGACAGAGCTCGGCGCTGCTTGCGCAAGTGGTGCAGGCCAGCAGCCCGCTAGTCGCACGCTGCTCAGAGGCGGCACATTAGACAAGGGACCCATGGGACATCAAATAAAGAAACCGGAGAGAGTGTGTACAGCGTGCTGGCCTTCAAGACGTGGCGAAAGCTGTCACTCAGACGGTCTCATTTGAACGGAACGGAACAGGCACGCCTGCATCTGAAAGGCAGCCTGGACGAAAAAATAAATAAGGAAAACTAGACAGCACCTCTCGCAGAATGAGAGCGCCGCTGTAAATCGCGTCAAAAATAGCGAAAAGGCAACGAGCCCGACTTCGGGTCGCGGCTGAGTGCAGAGACAGCGTTGCAGCGGCCGCGAGCAAGGGGGCGGCGTCGGAGACGACAAACCGGTCGCATAGGGCGCCGGGGAAGAGGGAATAATAAAAGCGAGGATCGGGCACCCGCCGCGCAACGGCGGCGAACAAACCCAGCACGAGCAAAAGAAAAAGAAAGGGGGGGGGGGAATAAAAGCGACGACGCCATCCGAAGAGATGATGCCAAAATGCGAGACATGCGCGGCGCAGCAGCGCGAGTAAGAGAGCAACAAAATAAAAAATAAAAGGCGCGCCCGCGAGGAACAACGGGGCAGCACCAAAAGTCGGGGAATAAACCTGGCGAGGAGCGGCGCAGCAGCAGCAGCGGCGGCGGCCATAGAGGACACCAGGGCCCGACTCGGGACGCGCACGCACAGGCGGCACAGGAGGAGATAACGATCCGGCAGAGGCGAAGAAGCCAAAGAACCGAAAAAGCTAGGCTGCAATCTAAATCTATATGCACGAGCACCGAGTCTGCGAAGCAGATTAGATAAGGCACGCGAGACATAATTTAGAAGCCAGGCCGAGCGGATGGGGCGAGGAGAGGGAGCGAGAGAGAAAAAACCCGATAAGACCGGCCGACTGGGAGATTCGCCCCTGCGCCTGCCCGCCTGACTGACTCCGATAGCATCCCTTCCGACCGACAGGCCCCGCAGGAACCAACACAAAAATGAGCGCGGCAGCCGCGATAGGCGCGCTTCCGTTCCCGCCGCCGCGCGCCTCTTCGAACACACCGCGCGCCGCACACGGCGACCCCGAGTTCAGCGCGCTCATGCAGCCGGCCACGGAGACGTCAAAGCGGGCGTCAGCGGGGACATGCTGGGGGCGAACACTGCATTGACGTCAACGGGGGCAGCCAGCTGCTGCTGCTGCACTGCCCCCACGTATACACTGCAGCGAGAGTGCTCGCCTTATTTTCGAGCGCTCTCGACGGGGCTGTCCTTGCCACAAAAGGGCGCCGGCGAGTACGCTCTTCGCAGGTGTCTCACCCTTGAGGCGCAAAGCGCGCACCTGCTTGTGTCACTCGCTGAACACCCCGTGAGAACAAGCGCGCCCCCAGAGCGCAGGGCCGCCCAGTCCAGCGGACACTGCCGGTAGATGAAGCAGGCGCCGTATCCGAGCAGCGACCATGGTGCGGCAACCGCGTAGGGAGCGCGTTCAGATCTCTCGAGCTCTTCGAACTATGTTCTCCGCCACTTTGGCTGTACTGGTCTTGGGTGTTTCTTTGGAAGCAGCAAAATTATGGAGGGGGGGGGGGGGATAAAGGGCCGGAAGCTTTTGCCAGCCCTTCCGAAGCAATACGGTCCATCTACTAACATGAGGCCCCTTGCATAAAATGCCTGTTTCTCACTTCTACACAAACCAATCCCCCTCCACCTACTACCCCATCCAACTTCACCGAAAAAAACAAAATAAACTAGCTTGCTAGCCACAGGTTCGGGAACAACTTCCGAAAACCCCACTGAGAAGCAGAGGTGTTTTTCATAATGAAAGTCTTAAACCAAAATTACACTGCTTCGTTTCAATTGAATAGCATTGTTTTTATTTATATTACAATGTCGTTTTCGAGATTTTACCAGGGTGAACATTATGGAAAAAGTACAAACTAAACATACACTTTCAAGCAAGGGGAAAAAAATCACCGTTATCAAGCCTCCATACGCAGAACACGGATTTATTACCTTTATCACATGCAGTTCCTTCTGTCTCTTGTTTTTCTTCGCGCAAATTCATCTGTCACGCCAAACACCATTGTAAGTGCGGCAGACGAGTAACAGTCCCACTAGAAACGAGCTTTCCTTCGCCACTGAGTACATTCTTCATTTGTCTATCATGAATGATATACTATAAAGGACAGCAGAAAAAGGAAACACTGGCAGTGCGGCGTATATCATTCGCTGAGCCTTAGCACAATTTCATCCCTGGAGTAGCATTCGCTTGACAGTGCAGATGTACTTGCATAAACGTGGCATGACGTTCATTGTGAAGGTCACACATTGTAATGCGTATTCGTGTGGGCTCATCTCGGCGGTTTCACTGTTTCTAAATTTTTTTTCTAAAGATAAGGCAGTATTCCTCAACTCTTACAGCGAACCCTCCACACAAGGACGCCGTTCTGACAGCCAATATCAATGCCGAATGACGAAATACTTCGCTGCACTTAAAAAGTTGAGGCGCTGTTCAAAATTCTCACAGCTTTCGTATATATACGTGAGCATACAGCGACTATTTAACTGCACTGCGCTGAGACTGTTCAAGTGCTATCTATGACGACCGCTTGGATATCGACCAATGCGATACAACTTTCTAAACTACAAGACGCCTTATTCTCATTGTCGTGCCTAGCGTGGTCCAATTGCACGAAGGTCGTGCTTCAACACAAGCGATCGAGTTGACGGCGTCTCGAAGCCACTGTGGGCTCCAGGTGAGAGAGAGAGCTTATATAGAGTCGGAGCTTAGTGAATGGACTCACCGTGTCACCAGGACTCGCCATGAAGGTGCTTTCAAGGCCCGCTGCTTGAAGCTTCTTTCACTCGCTACTGACCAACATCGTGTTTACAAACATAGGGGGCGCTCGCGGACGCCGGAGGCTAAGGGTGCCCTCATACAGCTTACAATGCAGCTTCCTTCGGAAGCCGTATCGAGGAGCCCTCCTGGGGGCGCCCGGACATATCGTCTGCGCGCCATCGTGTGCTACGGTGGGACGGTCGCTTATCATGCTGCTTGAGAACCGCCTTGTATGTAAAGCTGTACAGTCTGGACAACAGTATTTGCGAGCAAACGTAGCGCAAGCGGCTGCATGTCGGACTGCTTGTGCGTGTCGCAGAGAAATACCCAGCTAATTGAGCACCCTGCAGGGGTATGCATACGCGGCATAACGGTTTATGATTTTTATGCTCCTCTTAAATGTACTCCACTCCGGCAACCAGACATTGTGGCGCTTTAAAAATACATCGGCTTTGAAATGACGTTCCATACTTGCACATTCTGTTACGGGATGTACTCGCCTTTTTGCTAGTTAAGGCACGACTTGGCGCTATGGCGCTTGGCTGCTGACCCGAAAGACGCGGGTTCGATCCCGGCCGCGGCGGTCGAATTTCGATGGAGGCGAAGTTATAGAGGCCCGTGTGCTGTGAGATGTCAGTGGACGTTAAAGAACCGCAGGTGGTCGAAATTTCCGGAGCCCTCCACTACAGCGTCCCTCATAGCCTCAGTTGCTTTGGGGCGTTAAAGCCTCCATAAACCATACTTAATAGGTGCGCGGTGAAATCAGAGAAATATTTCGAAAATTTTTGTTTACATGCATTCCTATGGGCCGTACCCCCACCTTTTTACCCCCTGCCGGCGACAGCAGCTCCACCGCACCTTGCTTACGTCCCAGATATCGAAGTTGTTGTCAACGTGGAAATGGCGCACGCTCGCTAGACAGTTTCCAGCACCAACGCGGGCCACTTTACAGTCAACAACATGGGCATCATTTTTCACAGGTCCTCGGGCGTATATTCTGCCAAGTTCTTACGTAGAGACGCGAGTAGCTGTGCGCTCGTCTACAGTTACAACGGAGTAAAGTCGACGTCAGTTAGATAGTGGGGTAAAAAAAAAGCCGCAATAAATACACGGGGACGCGAGCGAGAAATGTTTCCTTATAATGGATACGTGGTAGGCAATGAATGGCCCGTCTGAAGAGTGCCACCGATCAGATTAATTGCGCCGTGCTGCTGCCGATCCCGCCTTAATGTCGCTCGAAGTTTCATCTCCAGTGTGGCAGTATCGAACAGATATATGCATTTCCACGCACAGTTACGTCCCGAATGCGCACGACAAAAATTCGGTTCATTTTATATTTCGTTTCCATATTTCATTAAGTGTTCACGGTGTACGTGCTTGTGCATGGAACCCAGTAATTATTTTAGTATTGATTAGTCTTTTAGTAATTATTAGTATTTTTTTTATTCAAGCAAGTGAATTAGTGTTGGCCTGTCGTTCGCATACCTCACGTTCTCTACACTCCAGCGGCTGTAGTTATCAGTCTTTCGTTCATGAGCATGCATTTAAACATTTCACCTACAGAACCGCCGCATACAATGGCATACGCCCGCCTCATATACACTACCTTATGTACAATTATCCCATACAAGAGGGAACAACTCCCTAAAATCAGTCGCCAGAACTTCTCTTATAAAGTTCGGGGTCGACTAAACACGCATAAAAAGCAGTGAACGCGATCTGGTTATTACGAACTACGATTTCCAACTAGATGGATATGAATGAATGAATGAATGAATGAATGAATGAATGAATGAATGAATGAATGAATGAATGAATGCCCGTGTCTTCGTTCGCCAGTAAATCGCCAACGCATTTGCAAAGGGCCAGCTAAAAGTCTAAAGCGTTCTAAGAAATACGAGAAATCGCACCTCCTAGCTGGATTTCCTTCGAGCGCTCTGGAGATATCGGTTAGAGGAAGAAGTAAGGTTTGTGGGTACAGAAATGGGAACTTCACGGACCTCTTAGGTGGGATCTCAGGACTGCAGGATTTCCTCGGCAGAAAGGACACCGTCCCTCGCAAAAGCGGGACCACGAAAATTAAAGATCGAGCTTTTTTGTTGCTATTTTGATAACAGATGGAGTCGGGTCCCGGCGCTTGATAACTCCGTTAACCTCTGCACCACGGATTTAGCCCTCCTACTATCCACGGTTTTAAACTGGGATTGCGTGGCATAATTTGCATCGTGATTTGAATGAGATTTCAAATTTTCTGTTCAATGAATATGCCTCACAACAAAAAGCGCCGTAATCCAGCTGGTCAACCGAGAAAACCAGATGTTCAAGGAAGAGAGCCGTAATATAGCCTACCAGAGGTGGGCAACCTCATGAGGTTTCGACCTCAACCTCAAAATGACCTCTACCTCACGTCGTGAGGTGAGGTTGAGGTGAGGTCGGCGATGGCTCGAAATTTTGTGAGTGAGGTCAGAAAATCAGACCTCAACCTCACTCGTGAGTTTGAGGTTGAATGAGGTCGTCATTCAGTGAGGTCGAAGTTTTGAGGTGGAGACTTTGTGCAGTTGCCACGTCTTGCTCTGACGAGTGCCGCTTCCGAAGCAGAGTTGGAGCTCACCACCACACTGTTCATGCAGTGACGCTTGGTGTTCGATTTCCCCTGTTTAGACAACCGGATGCCGCAGTCCGCTCTTAGCTTCTGGTGCGCCGTAATGTCCGTTCAGCCCGAGCCGACAGGAAGACGCACCCCTCTGGTCTTCCCGGAAGCAGTGTTACTGTCACAGCACGCCACTCTCCCTCCCCCTTCCCCCGCTGGCGTAGCACCGTAGCTGCCTGCCGGTCGGCTCAAACTCCCGGGAGCGCGCAAAGCACGTAACTCACGTTGACCCGCGGTAGCTTTATTCGATGCCGCAAAGAAATAAGTTCAGTCCAACAAGCACGCAATAAACTCGTCGCAGCGCGGATGGCCCCAAGCAAGGCTGCTTTGTGTTCATGCTCGTTGCCGGCGCTGACGTCATGGCTCCTGCCTTGCTGTTGAATAAAGGGGATCCTGCTGTACATTACAAGCTGACTTAACAGAAACTGCAGTAGTCGGCAGAGGCGAGAGAATGTGATTCAGGTGGTTCCTACCAAGGACACCTGCTGATGCGATTAAAAAGCACGAAGCCAGAAAAGCCTGTATAACACCGTCCACGCTTTCGATCGGTGACTTCCCCTTTCGAATCTAACACTAATTATGTATATTCCCGTTCGGTAATGCAAGCAGATGCAAATATAATTTCACTTTCATATCCATCGAAATAACCTCTCTTTGGTCTCCTGTTCCTTGTTCCTTCTCGGAAATCACATGTTATGCCTAAATACCGCAGCACTGGGCGAACGTACCAGCAAAGCGGTGTTATAGCGGTAAAACATGCAAAACTATAACGAATGTATGGTGATGTGGTAGCTGATTCCTTTTACTTTTTTTTTAATGAAGACTTTTGGTTTTAGGGATGTTTAACGTCCCAAACCGACTCACGCTATGAGAGACGCCGTAGCGAAGGGCTCCGGAAATTTCGACCACCTGGGGTTCTTTAACGTGCACTGACATCGCACAGTACACGGGCCTCTAGAATTTCGCCTCCATCGAAATTCGACCGCCGCGGCCGGGATCGAACCCGCGTCTTTCGGGCCAGCAGCCTGAGCGCCATAACCACTGAGCCACCGCGGCGGCTTTGATGAATATGTGTGAATAGCACTGATTACTTGCTGGCGCTGTGCTGCCGAGTCGCTGTTTCAAACCTTCTAATATGACGTTTAATGGGGCCCACTGTTCGCTTCTGTTTTTAGTTTGCGATTTTTGTTTGTATGTTTCTAATCATTCTTTTTTTTTTTCTTTTCTCGTATGGAATCAGTTAGGTTGGCGGCCTGCCTTGCAGACGACAAGCCACTGCTCACACTTTTGTCTAACTATTTTGCAGAGACCCATCGTTGACCTTAAACGGCTTCGCCGAATGCTCGGGCGATGCTCGCGGGTAAAAAACTTCCGAGGATGCCAGCGTACCATTGATTAGTTCAGTTTTGAAGGAAAACAAGTGATTGACTCAAACCAGCTTCTCTCAGACTGGTTGATGAAATGGTACCCAGAATTCTGTCAAGGCGTATAGTATTTAGGCACTTTTTTTTTGTACCGGGTTGGGGAGGGGGGGGGGGGGGGGGGGGCTGGAAAAGATATCGCTGCGGGGAAATCTTAGCGGATAGCCGTGGTGCTCTTGACAGAGAGAGCGGTTCACGCTGCCCACTCTAGGCCAGTTGTTTTGGCCCGTGTGATTTCAGTAATCGGCACAGTGTTCGAAGACGTAATTCAGCCCGTTCCTGCAAAGTGGCGCGGGATCACCGAATCATCGGTAAATTCCCAGGATTTCGAAACCATTACTATCACCACCTGGAGGGAAGAGGCGGAAACGGGGGAGGGTCTTGACCTCCCAAGAACATAAACATCATTAATTATTATCTGCAATTATTCCTGCTTCCCCGCAGAATTATTGTCTTCGGTTGCTGGTAATGTACATTATTCAATCAATATTCTGGAAACTTTTAATTGATAGCGGAGCGGCATGACTTCCTCGGGCTCATAAAGATGCACTATCATCATCGTCGTCAACATCGCCATCACCTCGACGGAAACGACATATGTCGCTGTAGTATGATCATTGCAGCATGTCACAAATGAGCATGTCACAAATGCTGGACAATCGGAATTTCATTATGTGGACCGAGCTGTGGGCACTCTTTGTAACGCGTCATGCGCGCATGTACAGTAACGTGGCATCACTATTGGCCTTGAAAGGGGGTGGGCAGGGACCTGGTAGGACGTCACATTGCATCGCTGTCACGTGATCAGGTATTACGTCACACTCTTATGATGTAGTCACTAACACTAATTAGTCTTAGCGTTACCTAACTGTATTAATAAGCATTTATTAGGCATGTTGATCAATGTACTTTAATCAGCAATAATTAATATTGTGACATCATCATCTTCGTCACGTGACTCGTCGGCTCTTGACGTCACATGGTGCCGTTTCTAGCGGGCACTTTTTTGCGGATATGACCTTGAAAGTGAGCCATCTAATGCTTTCGCAGTAATAAAAGAAGCCGCTCGCTTCTACAGAGACATAAATACAACGTGCCTCTGTTGGTGTACTACAGCCGCAGCTTGTTTTCGAAGCCAGCATACAGAGGACTGAAAAGAGCGTTTGCTGGGTGGCAAAATTTTCACCTACGATGAGTGCTCTCGCTATGCCAGATAGAGCTAGAAAACCGAAATATACTGATATGCGGCCTGCGTAGCCGTCACATTGGAAAGCACATCGGCCACCAATTTCTGAACATACGCAATCTCAAGTCTAAGAAGAGTATCGTGAATACACCCCCCCCCCCCCCCCCCCACACACACACACACATACACATACAGACCTCCCGCCCTCCCAATTTCTGGTAGATGGTGTAGAACGCCTGTGTTTGTCCATTGCCGGTTCGTGCGTGAATAAGCGAGAGGATTCCAATACAAACAAGTATACGTGAAGTAGTTGCCGAATATTGACACTGATAAGCTTACAATTAGTTTGTGAACCAAATTTAACGAAAAAAGTACCCGCCGACGTGCTGGTGGTAACCGCGTAAGGGACACCCCTGTCCGCAGGCCATAAACTCTCCTAGGGTTCATCCCAGATTATAAGCTTCTCCTATTGCGTGCACATCAGTAGTGTCTGTACACACCTTATTAAATAATTACAGACCGCTTATAGTGCCGCTATTGTAACAGCTAGTAATCATAATTGCACCACGATCATTTTGGCTTTCCTGTCTCACAGGATTCTCAGATATGTTTTTAACTGAAAAACGTCTGAATCAATTTGTTTTTTTTTTTCTGAGGTCGAGCACGCGACCTCAACGTCAAAATTTGAGGTTGAGGTGAGTTTGAGTGAGGTCGTCAGTGGCCTCAGGAAAAGTGAAGTGAGGGCGACTCAGGAGACTTCAACCTCAATTGATGAGCTTGAGGTTGAGTGAGGCCAGCAATTTTTTCATTTTTTTGAGGTTGAGGTGAGGTCGAGATTTTTGGGGTGAAATGCCCACCTCTGTAGCCTACACTCTACCGCCTATCGCACACGAGCGCTTGCGCGAAGCAATAGCCAGCGACGTGTTGGTCCGTACATGCACGCGTTGATGTGTGTTGTGAGTTCCCTTTTTGTTGTTATTACCGCCACTGCTACGCCGCTTCCTATTATTAGTCATGCAAGGACGAAGGCGGGGAACACACGCGTTGCTTGATCTCTCGTCCGACGCAGCGTGCTGGTCGTGCGATCAGGCGCCCTTTCCAGCTTTCGTTGAAGAGTTTCGCGATCGAGATCCGGCACCGCAGAAAGCCGCAGCGATCCGCTGGCGTATTTTTTTTTTTTCATCGCAGCGGGGAGAGCTCGACGATAAGCGGAGGTGGGCAGTGTAAATACGCGAGGAAGCGACGGTTTCGTATTGTGTGGCTGAAGTTCTCGCGATGCTGAAACCAGTTTGCAAAGTGGAATAACAAACTGCATTTGAATCAGCCGATGGCTTCGGATAAGCAAATTCAACGTGATGTAGTCATTAGCAATCGCCCAGCTCCCTGCTCCTTCGCTCTTCTGTACGCCGTTCCTCGGTTAGAACGAGCGACTGAGGTTCACGCACGAATACCAGGCCGTTGAGGTGCTTCACTTCTCGCTTCTCTCCTTCATAAATAATCACTTTTAAAAACAGAACAAAACAAGGGGTAATCGCTATAGTTTGACTAACGACTACATTAATCTGCTTTGGCCGCTTCCTTGATACTTCAAACGACGTCGTTAACATGACTGTAAAAAGCGACTGCACGTGCAGGGTTCACGTATTTGCCTTTTCTGTATCAAATTCGGCTCCACCGCATGCAAGCAACCGCGTGTGTAACACCAAGAGCGCGTGCAAAGGCGGTGTACGAAGCAACGTGTGGGCGACTCCGGGAGTGCACCTTTCGCGCCAAAGATTGGCGTGCAGCGGCGGCAGCATCAGCAACCGGACGGACCAGTTCTCGCGGGTAGTGGCGGTGGCATCGCGGGGGGAGGGGGGGGGGGGGGGGTACGATGCGTACGACAGGG
Source organism: Amblyomma americanum (assembly GCF_052857255.1). Lineage (NCBI taxonomy): Eukaryota > Metazoa > Arthropoda > Arachnida > Ixodida > Ixodidae > Amblyomma > Amblyomma americanum. Next base: position 240,931,879 of record NC_135497.1, read on the forward strand.
CCTCCTCAGCGTGAGCGGTGACGTCACCCGGCGGCAAAGCGCCGCGCTCCTCTCCCCCGCGCGTCCACAGACGACGCCGAAAGCGAGATGATCGAGCTGCTTTCTTTTGTTTGTATGCGCCGTTTCGTGTCGGCGGTGTTTACATAGAGGTCGTTCCCACAGGATGTTCGAAACGAAAACGTGTTGCCCCCCCTCCTCCTCCACTGGGGCCGGCCGCTGCCACTCTCGGCGGCTCTTCGGTCCGGCTGTTAAAACCAAAACCGGACTCGGCGGCTGGTCTCGGGAAGTCGGGCGCGACCCTCCCTGAGAGTCGACATGTGCGCGGCGATTCGGCCGGGACGGGAGAGACTGTCGCCTGCGACACGTCGGCGCCATTACGTCCGCGTGATCGCTGTCCACAAGGGGCGCCGCCGTCCCGACAGGTGTCGCCCTGTAATGCCCCCCAACCCCCCTCCCGCGCGAGAGGGGGGACGAGGGGTGCCCTTGTTTCCCTCGCGGGTGCGAGTGAGAATGGACAATTAAGCAATTAAGCGGAACGTGCCTTGGTTACGCGGCAATCGTTGGATTTTTGCTTGGTGCGTGGAACGCAGACGTAGCAAACAAAGGACTGCAAATAACGGCTGCATGTGAGGACTCCACAACCGTCTCTGACGGCTTAGTTGACCCTTTTTCAAAACTGCCGCCGGCTCGAACAGCCATCGAGCGAATTTTCCTTTTTGCGCGTTAAGTAGAGAAGCGTCAAACGAGGAATTCACTCTGCGCGCAGTTCAACTTCATTCCTTCGATAGCATTCTGTCATTCGACTAGAGGGAATCAGTCTCCTGTGGTGCTGCCGTTCATCAGGTGCGGCAACTCATCCACCAGACGGGCTTAGAAGGGAAGTCAGAGCTGCTGAGTTGAAAAGAGAGATATTCTGGACATGTAGTGCAATACATATCCCCAAACCCCTCCGCTGGAGGCTGCGGCAATATTTATCACGCAACCGGCGGTGATCCCGTTACCAACCGTGGCCGCAGAAACTTTGTCAGCTGGCAAAGCCGTCACAAGCGAGGACTCGTATCCACAAATGAGCTAGTTGCATTAGGTCAGGCTTAGCATAAGTGGCACCCACTTGTCTACTCCCTCTGAAGTCGTGACATGGCTGAAAATTCGTGGCTTTGCCAGGCCGAACGAGTAATTCAGACCATTTGCTCATGCTCCTTCACGGCTTCTCCACTGGAAAGTGGCCAAAGACATGCGGTCGCCTGAGCTCAACAAGATGGTCTGCCCGACTGCTCCCAGCTGGTGCAACGGTATAAGCGCATCTTGCCCCGCAGGGCAGTGCTGGCCTTTCGCCTTTGCCTCGCCTGAACTCCTCTACAAAGCAGCCGCGCGACCACCGTCCATCTGCGGGAGCGCTATTTTAGCCGATTACGACGTAGGCTTACCGCATTAAAGCGGGCGTACGCTGAATTTGGGGTGATGCTGAGAGTATTTCGGGGCACAGCTGTCGCATCAAGCGCTGCAAACTTGTTTGTTTGTCCGGTAACCTTTCAATGCAGCGATTAGGTCAGACATGCCTTTCTTAGACTATAGTGGGATACAACTTAAAAACGAAGCGGCAAATGACACTCGAAGGTGGTCTACCAGCCAATGGCGTCAACCTATGCCATGACGTCGCTGTCAAATGCCTTGCACTTGCCCCCTGCGATTCCACGCCTGCAAGCGTAGCGGGAGTTTATCGCGATGTCATGACCACAGATCGACGCCACTGGTTGAGGAGCCCGCTTTGAAAAGGTTTTGCCGCTTCGTTCTTGAGTTGTGCAGTACTTTTCCTATCAATGAGCTCTTCGCTTTATGCGTCTGTATATGTGAGCAAATTCATCTTTCCGCAGACGATACAGGTGTACTTAAGAGCCCATCAGTAGCCCTTGATGCGATGATGAACGGATGAGACGACAGCCGGAGGTGGAAGGGGATACAAGGTTAGGATAACAATTTGCCCGACAGGCTCTACCTTGCCGACAGGTGATTCAGTGGCACTGCACCCGACTTCTCTGGATCTAGTCAGGGACGTTCCACGCCGTAACCGAGAATTCCCTAACTGGAGCCTAAAATACCCATTTGTCGCTCGTTTTTCCTGCGGCAGCTTAGAAAATCTAGCAATCAGGTCTAAAATTTCCCTAAATTCCCCTGAAGATTCCATTTTTCCCCATTTTACTTATAAAATTTCCCGAAAAAGGGAAAATTCCCCCGAATGGAGCATCACTGGCTCTAGAACAAGGCAAAAACACACACATAAAAGCAAGTCCACGAAACATAAGTAGAGAACTCATCCTCTCTCGACCAGGCTAGGGCCAGCCAGGCTCCGCAGAATACGGCGTACCAGGCAAAGCGCACAGGCAGCAGTCGCCATGGCCCGGCAGTGGTTCATTAGCGCCTCGGCAGCAGCCCTTAACCACACGCTGCTCCGAACCTGACAATGGGGGAGTACCCCATCATCCCCACTATACAGCTGGCTGATGTGATTACCTCCCTTGTGCAGTTTCGCGCCGTTTAGGAAGACTGATGCACCGGATATTCTCGCGATGACAGAACGAAGTGACGATTCCGCGGCTACTCCCCGCTGCTTCAAAGTGGAAGGAACAGTGGTAAAGTCTCGATGTCTTTCTCTCCTTGTTTATTTGCCGCTGGAAAATGCCTCCAAGTTTAGACATCTCTAATTGCAACCGACGTGTCGCGGGGGTGCTTAACGCGTTGCTGGACCGGCGCCGGAGCTCAGGAGCCTGCTGTAATGTTCAGAATACTGCTACAGACTTTGTCACGACCCTCGGAACGGTTGCTTTTTTTTTTTTTTGACTGTGGGGAAATCGTGCGGAAGCTCTCCAGCACAGCTGTCTTCATTTCTACGAACATGAGTTGGCAGCTGCTCCCACATTAAAATGCTGAATACGGCGACGGCCCTCTACCTCCTTGTGAAAAGGTCAACGTGGTTGAGCAAAAAATGCTCCCAGGCACTAATGGAAGCTGTAAAGAACACACTGCACTCCATCTTCCCACACACTGCCGAGCACCGAGAAACAATTAAGGCTAAGCTTAGGAGACGAGCAAGACGTCGGCGTGCGCTCGTTCCGGGGCCCTAAGCACGGGTATAGCACACAACAACAACAACAACAACAACAAAATGCCGCACCCCACACCCGTTTACTCAGAAATATGCATTTCATTATCCACGGACAACGAACGAGGCCAAGACGCGTCCTTCTTTCTGGCGATACCGCACAGCGATAGCACATACTGCTTCTAGAACTACTGACGATAGAGGCCGCCATTCGGCGAGAACGGATGTAAACAAACTTGGCGTGTCGCCGATCCGCTCCATGCGGAGCTGCTGATTGGTTGAGGGGATTCGCGACGTGATGTCGCTCGCAAAATATTAAGTCAGTGAACGACTGCCCCCAAAACATATCGCTTTTGGAACCTGCGCGACAGTCTCGGAAGAAACTAAAACCGGTCGCGCGACCTTCGCGACAAGCCGGTGAGAACCGCGCCCTAAAACTCCGGTGCTCTCGCTGACCCGGAAATTCTCAATTTGCAAATTAATGTGTACAAACAAGCCGCTTACGCATCTATCCCATGCGCTCGCCCCCTGGTCATCGTGTACGGTGATTCCACGACGCACAGCCGACTCGGTGTACGCTGTCGGAGAGATGAGCCACACAACGGGGTGCATTACCTGCCTGCGTTAGCGACACCGATTAAGAGCAGGCGGCCGAGGAGGGCACAACTGCTCCTTGACCACCCCGCGCTAATCTCGAACAGCGGGGCGGTGCAACCGGTGCGTTCATTCCATCGGGCGCTGCAATCGTCGGTCCGGGGCGTTGTTAAGCGGGACTCCTAACAAACGCCAAATCGGTTACCCGAGAGCGCGCATAGCGTTGCGCTGTTGTCTCTGCAAGGCGTCCCCTTCCTTCCCCTCTTGGGTGCCAGTTAAACGTGAGAGGCCTTATATTTTTAGCGAGGTCGCTCGACCTGAACGCCACGGGACAATGCGACACCCTACTCGTGACCGTTGCACCGATAGCAAATCGAAGCGATACGTGCCTATCGCGCCGAGGCGATCGAATATCTCTCTCGAGTCTCCGGGCTCGAGAGGCTGCCGCAAAAGGCGCGGCGAGCCGCGAGCCTCGCGTATCCGGCGGCTCATGCGATGACCTTTTTTTATCGCATCTAACCAAAAGTCGGGCACGTCGTCGCTTATCGCCCACAGCCGGCCACACGAGGGTCCCGACACCTTCGCGCAACGTCGGCAGCGCTCTTTACCGCCTCTGCGGCTCTCGCGCGTCCTGCTCGCTGCCAAGCCTGGGGTGAGCGTCGCCGCGTGCTGGTACTTCTTGAGCCGCAGGCTGCCGGAAAGCGCCGCACTGTCAACGTGCGCCAGTTCGACCGGAAATGGCACACACGTTCCAGCATGTTACCAACGTTTCTTGCGCCCGGTGTTTTCAGTCCTCGTGCTTAAGGCTTGGGCGACACCGACTCTGAGGAGAAAGTATAGGGTTACGCGGCTTAGAACATTCGCTTTCAAATACATCTCCAGAAACATGGCAGCACATGAGGTGCGGTAGCAAAAAATGGCCGCACCTGCCCGCCAGCGGTGTCTTAGTGGCTACGTCCAAGGACGCAGGGTCACATCCCGTATTTCGGTGGAGGCAAAAACGCCCCTACGCTGCGCGATGCCAGTACACGTTAAGATACCCAGGCGGTCGAAATTAATCCGTAGCCTTCCACTACAGCGTCTGTCACAGTCCAGGTGCCGCTTTGGGACGTTAAACTTAAAATACGATACCAAAAAAGAAACGCCGCACCAGTCTCAACCGCTCGAACTGCACCGCTTTTCAACGTACTAGGCGATCATATTGACCAAGGATCGTCATCCCGATAAAAACTGCTGCCGAGGATTATTCCCAGCGTTTGAAGCGAAAGAAGTTTGACGTTCTGCTTGCCCGCAGCAGGGCACCCGTAATGAGCAGCTGCTGTCCATTAATCCCGGCCACAGATACGCAGTGACGCCATCCGCCCAGGACGGCTAGGCTCGTCCGTGAGGCAGTTATGCGGAGCTACAGAGCGGGGCGGGGACCACCAGCGGGTGCAACGCGGAAGGGCCGCAGCTCCAAGCGGCAATTAGCGAGCGCGCCCGTTGCTGCAAACCACCCTGCATATACGGCCCCAGAATGAGTGCATGGTTAACCGCTCAAGCATCAGGAGGACCCTAACGAACGCAGTGAATCTCACCACAGAACCCGTTTATGCGAATGGTATATTTGCTGTCCGAATGCTTCATACGCTGGACAAGGTTCAGTGCCGCGTGATGACGCTCGAACCATTCATTTCGTCGTATCAAAGCCGGTCGTTAGTTGTGGCGATGGCGAAGGCGGTTCCTGGCCCGCTCAGCAAATATTGCCGGCGTTTTCTGCGTACCTCCACCACTGACGCACGAGTTCCATCGTGTTGCCCTCCGGGACCACACACAAGCCGCTTGGATGTATGCGGCTCTCCAAAGACGTGCTAATTAGTGGAAATTTATAGACGGGTTAGGTGCACGACGGCGCACGAGGCACAACAAAAAGTAAATGGCGAGAGACATAAGCACAGGCGCGTTCACAAGCAAGACAGACGGCGTCCAAACAGAACGAAATAAAAATACTGCAGATGCGCACGTGGAATGCTTGGCACACAACTGCTGCAGAGATGCCTTCCCACCAGTTGCACAAAGAAGCTCCTGTATTCCTTACAGGCCATCTCCTCCTTCTCGATCTCCCTCTTCTTCCAGGCTCACCCGGACAACAAGGATAACCTACCCCCTCCTAGAGTGCCCGCTACACATGGCAAGCGCATACTGCGCACACTTTTAAAGACAGGGGTGGCCTTTGTTACGCAGGTGTGGGCTTGGACCAGGATAGTTGACGCAAAAGCGTTTCCCCAAAGTGCGGACGCAAAATTTGGCGAATACCTGGCGTGCGAGGCCTCGAATGTGTTCACCATGTTCACCGGTTCGACTACGCCCACTCCAGGACGAAAACCTCCGCCATATGCCTCCAATTCACCCTGTCCTGCGCCAGCCGCGGTCACCTTGTCCTCCTCGCAAACTTCCTGATCCCATCCGCCCACCTCGCACATGCCACACCCTCACTGCTCACACTTGCCTCCTCTGGGAATACACTCCGTTGCACTAGAAGGTCGCCTTCTCTCCATATTACATGCCCTGCCCACGTCCGTCACCCGCTTCCCGATTTCAGCTAGCATATCAATAACTCGCACCTCTTCTCTTGATCCACTCTGCTCTCCTGTCGTCTCTAACGTTAGGCCCATAATTTTCCTTTCCACAGCTCGTCGCGCTGTCCTCAATATAAGATGAACCCTTTTCGTCAGCGTCCAGGTTTCTGCTCCTTAGGTGAGCACTGGCAAGATGCAACCGTTGTATGCTTTGCTCCTGAGCGCCACCGGTAAACGGTTATTCATGACCCAAGAGTATCTGCCAAATGCTGTCAAAGAGCACCTGACATGTCGAGCCCCTGTCCTGTGTGGTTCTCTTGTGTATGCGTCTTCTTAGGCTAGTAAAAAAAATTTTCGGCTGTCAAATACACTCCCACCCCATTCTTATTCTCCTATAGCTATTTCACTGTCGTGGTACGGATCTGCGGTCATTGCCTGAAGTAGCTGTATTTCCTTAGCACTTCCAATACCTGGCCGCCTCAGTAGATCGTAAGCTGTTGCTCCCTTCCCAGACTCTTGAACGTTACTGTTTTTTTTCTTCAAATTAATATGCGTATCCACTGTACTCCTTCGCCCATTTAAGCCCTCTGATATTCCTCCCCTGAGTTACTTAGCAGGGCAATGCCACCTAAAAATCGGAGATTAATAACGGGTTCTTCATTAACCTTCATCCCAAGTCCTCTGAAGACCACTTGTGAACACGCGATCAAGAGCGGCAGCTGGAATGCATTAGTGCGCACTAAAACAGCGAACAGCCCTCTTTAGGTGGCTACACTAAGGTGGGGACAACGGTGTCACCGCCAACGCAGTGCGCGTCGCATTCGGTGGTTGGCTGGGAAGCCGTCCGCTTCTTCACCGCGGTACCAATACAAGCAAGAAGACGGGCTGAAAGTCTCGGATCAGTGCACGCAGCGGCCCACGCGCGCGGGCGACAAGGCATTTTCTGTTAGTGACCCTCGCACTAGCGTGCACCCACCAAGTAAAGCCGGCAAAGAACCGCAGACAACGAGGCCAGCTTGTTCACGGTTCACAGCCGCACAAATCTCGGCTGCCATCTGTTTTCAGCTCCACTGGAGACGGAGACAATGCCCCGGAGGGCTGACGAAGCTCCTACAGGCAACGCGGAGGGCGTGCGGTGTTGCCTCCTACGTTGCGGTTGGCCCTTTCGCCGTACCGTGCGCCTTTCTCTGTTCATCCTAGCCTCTTAAGTCAGGCGCAAAGACAAGTTGCGACAGTCACTAGTCCGATACTGACCTCGGCGTTTTTCACTGAGGTGAACTTCCCGCTTTCGTCGACTCACCCTTCCTGTGACGCTGGTACAACCGGCGCACTTCTTCCGTTTAGTAGCGGAGATAACGCTCCTAGCCTCAGATCAGGTTTCCCCAACGCATGTGATAGAGGCGAGCCGCGAGCCTGGGCCATGTGAGCTACGCGTGTCCAAGATGCAATCTCCTCTGGGGCATTTGCGGTCGAGCTAATGTCGAGTACAAGTTAAGTCTGCAGTGAAGATCCGTCCACATTCGGAACCACCGAACAGAATTCCTCCGCGAAAAAAAGTAGACCGTTAAAGCTTTTATTGTTACCTAAGCAAGAAGGTATACGCTAGGTGGAAAACAGCGCAGATAAACATGAACGGAACGGAAGGAAAGAAAAACGAACACGCGCTGTCCATGTTTCCTTGCGCTGTTTTCCCCCTATTAAATAAATGATAAGCACTAGCTAGACCAACAAAAAGCTTTACTACAACAAGGTACTCAACAGACAAAAATATAAATTGAAGAATTTTGATACCTGCGGCTTGTTTGATACAGTCAAACATAAAAAAAGTTGATTTTGTTTGCTGTTGCGATTGGTCAGCGGAGTAATACAGGACGTCTCGGACATTTTAAGTCGTGCCCCACTGTAGTGCTGTTGCTTCTTCAAGCTGGGGGCGGGCAAAAGGTCCAGAATACATTTTTTTCTTTTGCAGACATCAAAATGCAACATAGCCAGATCATGCATGTGTCACGCTCGGCCGTCTTCAAGCCACAAGTGCTGAAAGAAACAGATCACTAGCGACATGTCGACATTCCAATAAGATCCGAGGACATAGACCTGGCCGGTTTCCATCTGCGGCAGAAGTAACGAGAAATAACTATGATCATACAAGGACTCAGCCTATCCAATCCTTGGAGAGGAATTTATAGAAACTACAGAGATAACTCCAGCGCCGCCTTTCGTAGTACATGCATTATGATTATGCGGACAGGGCTACTAAGTATCCCAGTACAACTCCTGCTGGTTCCCTGCTTTTTTTTTTTGGTGAGAGAGATTAACGCGCCACTTACTTCGTGTCACAATACTCACTGAGAGCGAACCGTATTTTTTGTGCCGTTTTCAAGTTGGAGCAAAAAATTTAGACGCGCCCTTCCACCAGCCACTACTGGCGATGAGGTATCATCAGTCGCGTTAAAGTTACAGGTGTATCAAGCTCAATCTCGTGGCCGCTTAGCGAAAGCGGCTGCCTCTTTTAGCGTCTCTAAGGCGGCGCGGGTGATGGCCACTGCATCGCGAGGAATAATTCAAATGTAAACATCATGGTGTGGTAAACAAGTAAACGTTAGAAACAGAGCTCAAATCATGGTGCAAGCTGCAAAGTTATTCGTCGTGTTGTGAAGAGTGGAAGACGGGTGGCAGCAATCAGCTGCAATGCCACAGGTTGGTGCAAACATGGTCGCTTCGCTCGAGCACCAGACAGGAGGGGGACGCTTTGTTTGGTATTCGTCTTCCGAGCAGCGAAGCCTCGATTCCCTTCGAAGTTCATAGAAGCATTAAGGCACGCAATGGATGGGCGGCGGTACAGCCTCCCCTAAATCAGTCCCTGTACTGCACCTGAGGCTTGCCCGTTTATTGCACTCAAAATATTCTCGACGGAAATACTGAAGGGGCTCACTTGCGCCACGCTCGTGCACGACCACTTTCCGAGGTGAGATTAACACAGCTAATGGCACGTCTTTGTTGGTAAGACCATTCGGCGCAGACGTATCCATCACCCAATCACTGCAGCCGAGGAGTGGCCGCCAAGGCAGTAACACATAGAGAATCATAAAAAGAGCCCACAAACAGTATTGTGAGGATATATATACGTAGCACGGCGGACGTAGCACGTCCTGTATTAACGCCAGTGTGACGACGTGCTACAGGACGTGCTACGTCCGCCGCTATGGACGAGGGTGGCGCTGGTGAACACTCTCAGGGTTCGCTTACGCCCAATAAACATGAATACCCACGACAGCAGCAGATTGGATTGCCGTCACCGTAGCTCAGTTGGTAAGAGCACCGGACGCGATATTCGGAGGTCGTGGGTTCGGAGCCCACTGGCGGCATGGTTGGTTTTTCTGCTGCTGTACAAGTAATTTTCTTTAAGCGACAGATTAATCGAAGTATTAATCTCCCATTGATTGGGACTACAAATTAAAAAAAATAGAAACATTCCCCTATGCACCTTGGTTTCGGTGACTGTTGGCTTCATATATATATATATATATATATATATATATATATTTGCTGATTGCCCGCCTGCTGTATACAATCTCATATGACACGATCAGTGCTGTCAATGCATAAATAAAAGGGCCAATGGCCTTTTCTTTAATTTTGAATGCCCAAATGGGGCCCCACTGTAAAAACCGGCGAACGTGCCGCCCTTCCGCAGCGCGCGCACCCACGCGCGCTAACTTTGGCGAAGGAGGCCCGCGCGCCGAGAGAAATGACTGCGGGGTCAGAGAGGCATGCGGCGACGAACAGCGGTGCACGCCCGCGACACAGCCGACGCCCCGGCTGCTGGCGCAGGCGGCCATAAAACGCAAATCGGCACTGCAGCAGGCGCGGGGAAGGAAAGAAAAAAAACTCGTCGTCGGCCGGGCGCCGGTAGACCACTTAAAGGCGCCCCTGCGAAGCGTGGGCACGGGGAAGAGGAGGATTCGAAGCCCCGTGGCGCAAGACTTATCAGCCCGGCCCGGCCGTATCGAGAGGCCCCGATAGCGAGCAAGCTCCCGCGCAGGGCGCGCACACAAAACACACGCATAGCATTCGGCTCAGATTCCGCGCAGACACGCAGGCACTTGCGCGCCGCCAGGAACGTCGTCTGCCTGCTCGCGCAAGATGGCCGATAAATGCCCGCAGCGAGCACTGCGCCGCCTGCGTATCGCCCGTTTAAGTCATATCAATACACGCCCCGCGAAGAGCACGAACTCGCCGCGGCGGACAAGAGCAAAAAGTCACCCGCCAAAAGAGCGCGAAACAAAACACAACAATGCGCGTATCTACGCAGAGGGGACTGGAAGCGTCGGGGCAAAGAGAAGCAGCAGCAGCAGCAGCAGCAGGAGAAAGAGGCATCCGTAATCGTCCACGCCGCGAAGCTAGGTGAAGAACTCGCTATCGCCGTTGCATATCTGTCTCCTCTGTGCTCCCACTATCGGAGACCAGTGGAGCCGCTCCCAGGAAGGTATCTCCGGCAAGGCCTGCAAAACACGTCCATCAGTGATAGGCTAAGGGCAAAAGACGCGTCAAGGTTTCCGAAGCGCTCCTCTGGCTCTTTTTCTTTCCGCGCTTGGCATCTTACTCGCGGGGAGCCGCACGTCCAGTCTAGACACGTCATATCGGCGTAGCAAATGGCTGTCTCGGGACGCCCTGAAAAATGAGCCATCGCAGGGCCATGCCTCGCCCAAGCGGCGCCGATGCGTCGGGAGCACCGCCGGCCTCTGCGGTCGCGGGGCGCATATTAAAGACGCCGCGCGGTAACCAACGCCAATGTAGAGGGCGCGTCTTTCCGGACCGCTGGGCCGCGAGGGTTCATTTGGCGCAACGCGGATCATCTCGCGGCCGCCGAGCGCAGATTAAACCGCCAAACTGTAGCGAAACGCCTTGTCCTCACGATGCGGCAGTGCGAATAACGCCGCCATCTTGGAACGATCTCGAAGGATCAGACGAGCCCGCTCGAGACCATGGTCCCCGCGCTGAGTCCTGCGTTCACACTGCAGCTGCGGGTATGCATACCAGAAGAAGCAGGTATGCTCGGGTCGGGTTCTTCTATCGTCTAAAGCTGTACGTTCTTTGTCAAAAGTATGCAGCCCAAGGGGTCTGCTTCTGAGCCCTGCAGCGTGGCTCCTCTTGCATACTCAGGGACCCTAATGTCAGGAAGGCGGGAGGAACTTAAGTCCTCAACCCTCCCAAGCTTAGGTCTGTCAAATGTGCTAAAGAGCCCCGCCACACGGCTTGAGTGCAAACCCCTTGGGCTGTATATGCTTGACAAACGCTACACGTTCTTTCTGGCGACAGAAAAAAAACAAAAACACGTAAGCCCAGGCCTGCAGGCTTTTCCACGGGCACCGTATCGCCGACCGCTGAAACAGCATATATCGTGCGGCTTATCCACGAACTGTAATTACCTTTACCACGGCAAGTAAAAAATATATAGGGGGCACGCACCAACGTCACGGTGGCGGCCATCTTGTGGTGCATGTAGCACCGCGAAAAGGCCACAAGCATATCTATTCGGCTTACCGCCGCCTGCCCTGGTTAGCACTGCTAAAGCTGAGAGCTGTACCATAATATGGTGCCCGTGACGTAACAAATCTTCAGCACTCATTTACTGATTACTCAATAACTATGTGTGAGAAGCACAGTTCTTTCCTGCTTTCAAACCAGTTTTCTCCTCTTGACGTTTAATGTCCAAAAGTCATTCTATGATTTAGGACAGAAATAAGAAAATTCGGGATTTTTTTTTTTTTTTTGCAAAAAGCTTGTTCGTTCCCATATTGCTCATGGCTGTGCATTTCTAATGTCTTCAAACTGCAGTAAATCTCCGATCTTGAAATGCACGTGGGATGTGGCGTTTCAGTTAGTTATTTTTATACTCCTAAACCTCCCTCTATCGTGTGCTCTCGTCAATGGCAATGATACGCTGCTGCCGCTGCTGCTGCCGCCGCCGCGCTACCTGAAATCCGCCGGCCTTTGAGCAGCTGCATCCTCCAGCGTATGCGGCGCTTAGCCTGTGATTCTTTCCTCACCCTGGTTCCAATCGTTTAGCACACCCCCTTTCCTACCGTGCAGGGTATCCAGTCGAGCGCAAGGCTCTCTAACATCCGGCATTTAATTTCCTCACCCGTGCGCAATGCAGTGTACGAACCAGGGAGACACGAACGCGCTAAAAGACCAACTAGACTTGCCTGGCTCCGCAAAGTGAGTGACAACGCACCACCTACTGAAGCTGCTGCTGTTCTATTCAGTGCTGCGCAGCGCGCCCTTCGCATCTGGGGGCCGCATATTCCACAATGACCCCCCCCCCCTTTTTTTTTCGGCTCAAGAGCGCGCGCTTCGTGATCGGCAGGCACATGCGCTGGCCAGTCGGTAAACGCAGTGTGAAAGGCGTCGACCAATCGCAACCGAACTTAAAGGGAAGTTGAGTGAATCGCCCTAGACGAGAAGTGCGACGCGTCGCTGACCGTCGGCGAGGGCTACATGTTTCGCGCGTGATTTTTTCTCTCTATTTTTGCTTTCTCTCACCGTACACCGGACGAATGAACGCAGCAGCGATATACGCAGTCGTTGAACCTGTCAGCTGCGCGGCGAAGCAGCTGCATTCCCGTCACGTTTCTCCACACTTGCGTCTTCCGCGGCGCACTCTGCGCAAGCGTATACGTCGTCGCCCCCACTTTTACACTATACGCTGCGCAGCCGGATGACGTGGTGTGATCGCGAAACAGCCATGACGTGGGCGCGTAGCCAGCAGTTCGCCCGTCACCGGAGTTCGCGGGCGCAAGCCGATGGCCTGTGGCACGCTTGTGTGTCTAGCGAGAGGTGAAGGATTTACGGTAAGGGGTGCGGCGCCGAAAATGCGACTTCCGGGCGCACATGTTTCGTAGCCTCAGCAACAAACAAACACATCCACGTCTGAGCGTGCAGGCGTTGGTTGCACCGATGGTAGTATATGCACAAGCTCTCACCGTTTACGAACGATGCCGTAGACAACCGCGGCGCGGCACCGCTCGAGCTGCTGCCGCGACCCACTTCAATTCGAACAGCGAGTGCCTCCCGCATCCCGCTGGGGCGTCCGCCCTGAGCCTCTCCTCAAAAAAGAAAAAAAAAAGAGCAATTCAAAGCTCTCTGCGGCAAGAAGCTGCAGAGAGGCATTAACAGCCTGCCGTCACACCCCTTGTCTGGAAAGCGGACTGCGCTGAATTTCGCCGCGAATGTATTTCTACGACTCTGCAACCAGCCTCGAGACGACGTTCTTGCGCGCTTTGCCTACAGCGTTTCGAAATACACTACAGGCTCGCGTGCGCTTATCGCGTTCTTTTTATTCTTCTTTTCATGCGCGCTCAGCTGCTCTTTGTTCTTCGTCTCATCTCGGCACGCCCCTGAATCAGTGCAACGCCCTTTGGGTAACAACAGGTTATCTAGGACCACAAATATATGTCTACCATATAACGCACGTCGGCACGCACGCCAGCTATATGCCTTGGTGTGTGTGTGAGGTCAACTCGAGCATCGTAACGCTCTAGCTGCTCTTCCGTAGAACCGAAGGATTGGTCGCGCAGTAGCTACTGAAGTAAACTGTAATTAGTTTACAAGAGAACGTGAACGCTTGAGTACACACCGACTCACAAAAAACAAGTAAGTAGTTGCGAAGGGCGCTCAAGCCTAACTGCGAGCGAAGCTTCTAACGACCCGGATGCGCTTCCTGTGCTGTATAGGCGACTTGGTGACACAGGGTAACCGTGCAGCTCAAGAAGTTGGCCAGAAAACCCTTGAAGCTGCGTGGCTTCGGAATTCTGATTCAGCACAGAGCATTCGTTCCGGAACCCAAACTTGCAAGCGGCACAGTCACAGCCAAAGTGGACACTGCGCGTCACTGACGCAGGTCATGCGCGAAAGTCGGTGTGCGAAAGTCGGGAGGACGCTCGCGTTCGGAACGACAAAAATGGTGTCACTAATATGGCAGAGCTTACACGCACGCGATGAAAATTGTTTGCTTAACTCGCATGTCAGAAAAGACAACTTCGCAGGCAAGCAAATTCTCTCTAACCTCATCCGCTCTTCAGGAACGGTTACCATAACCACCTGCTGCTAAGGCCGCAACATCCAAGCCCGTCGCATTATACGTTTTAGGAAAGCCAGGTTTGGAGAACTTTATAGTTGGCGGGACTGACCCAGCTGGTTCGGGCTACTTTTTTTTTTTTTCAGGAACGTGTCCGCTCAGTAGCGACCTGACGAAAGCTGCTGTGCACTGCTGTGCAAGAGGTGCAGCCAGGGATCTCCGGTGTAGCAGGTAAAGATTAGATCAGAGTTAAAGTAGGCTAACCACCCCAGTACGTGACACTCTGCCCTTGTCGACAGTCTCTGTCGATGCAGCAGGAAGTCGAAAACTTGGCCCTCGCGTGTCTCTTTACCCGGGGATCGCACACGGGAAAGTATGCCTTGCTTTGGCAGCACTGCACGGGATTCGCACCTACGTATGCGTCTGCGCAGGCGTTCCCTCTGAACCACGCCCCGTGCAACAGTCGATCTATCAGACGGGTGAGGACGAATGAAATCCGTGCGGGACGTGCATCTCGGCTGGCTCTTCCCGTGCGAATGTTAGAGAGGGGCGAGAGCAGGACGTTACACTTGCGCTACACCTGAGTCGCATATACAGCTGCGCCAACTGCGACTTCAGGACAAACAGGCGGAGAAGCCGCAGGTGGTTTCTCCGCACGCGGCCCAACAGACTATAAAGAGACTCTAGCTGCCCTAATCTACCAATACTGGCAGCCTGGTGCGCAGTCGGACTGCCGAACTAATTTTGCCCATAGCCCGGGATATTTTGCTCTTCACTCAAGGTTCGCGACGCGTGGTGATCGGTAGTGAAAATAATGCACGGATTAACACCAACGCTGCCAAAATGACTGTCACTTTCGGCGAGACAGTAAGGCCAGGGTTCCTCTTTATTTCACTTTTTTTTTTACTTACGCATGGTATTGTTGAATGCTCTGCTGCAAAGCGTGGTGTATTGTATTGTATATATAACTGTGCTATGCTTCTGTCTGTTTTGCCTAGAAATATGTCAGCTCACGTTCGTTTTATAGCGCTAGCTGTTAGTGTGACATTGAGCTGAACCTATAGTCCGACGAAAGTGAAGCCGCGCGTATTCATGACGTCAGTCAATTTCAGTGGTAGCTACATGTGCGCTTAACCGCCTCATTCCTCAGTGACGACATAAGGAGGCGGGGTTAAGCCACCAGCTGGCGCTGAAATTCGCAGCATCTTTGATGGTCGCCAGGTAACTTTTTTCTGCCTCTGCCACCAGGAATAGAAGACAGCACCGTCAGGTATCGGTGGCTCCTGATATTTTTCATGCCAATAAGAAAAATGAAATGACTCCAGCTCTAAATTGCTGTGTGAGCGTATATGCGTTCGTTTCTATAGTAAAAATGCACCAACTAGGCTTGTGTACAGCGTCGTTGCAAAACTAGCAACACTGCAAAAATACATTTTGGTTTATCATATGCACAAACCGCAAGAACTGGGGTACAAGTGTTGCGACACGAGAGGCACCACCAACAACGCTGCTCAAGTTTCCAATCATTGTACTGAGCTTATTCAGCGGTAGCATGCGATATATGTGGATGTAGTGAGCACATTTAGAATAACCACGTCGTCCCAGGCCCGAAAGCAAAGACGCTGTGCTACACCCCAAAAGTAACAAAACGCCTGTAACCACTGCATACTTTTTTTGTTTAGTTGGCTATTAGCCTAGTAAAAAAAGTTTATCCCGTTGATTTCGTTGAGACGCTTTTTCACGAAGAGCCGTGGGGATGTAGTGACGCGTATAACACGTACGGGTAAGCAGCACGAGGAATACATCAACAATAGTTCTTTTGATTTACGCAGTTAGCTCAAAACAAAAATGGGCACGAGCTATGTGAGATACCTGTGCATTTTGCTCGCCCCCATTACGAATCCAGTGCCATTCACAGAAGACAGGCGTTCTCTGCTTGTAAGTTTTCCCCGCTACCGAGCTCTAACGAGTGAGATAGCATGTGTACGTGCCGTGAATGTACACAAGCAATCTGCCCGAAGTCCTAATATGCCTCGATGAACAAAAATATGGAAAGCCTGGTCAGTAAAGAAAAACGCTATCTGTGCCAAACGGTCTTTATGTGACAGTTTAACTATCGCGTATTATTTATGATACTTTCTTTTTCACCTTTTCTGTACACATATCAAGAACGTGCGCAGATTACGATAGCAACGCTGGAACAACAAATTAGACGTCAGGTCCGTTCTCACGCGCAAAAGCGTTTGTCGTAAACCTGTTTTGATTTGCACTCCGTGTATCAAAGTCTATAATGTTCGCCGTGTTTACCAGAACAATTATTTGGCTTTGTGCAGCGGGGGTCTCTATCCGATAGATTCTTAGAGTTCACTCGCCGAAACGCGTGCTCATTACGCTGTACTGCGGAACGGCACAACAGTACACGGCAGTGCGTGCGTATACGGCTGGGCGTAGTACGTGTTTCCAGCGCGACTTGCGCGGTTTCCACTCCTTTCTACGGGCAGGCCATTCCGCGTGTCAGCAGCACAAATGGTTCTTTGTGAAGCAACACACACGTGCGCTTTATGCGCTGCCGAGAAAATAATAATAATAATAATAATAATAATAATAATAATAATAATAATAATAATAATAATAATAATAATAATTGGTTTTGGGGGAAAGGAAATGGCGCAGTATCTGTCTCATATATCGTTGGACACCTGAACCGCGCCGTATGGGAAGGCATAAGGGAGGGAGTGAAAGAAGAAAGGAAGAAATAGGTGCCGTAGTGGAAGGCTCCGGAATAATTTCGACCACCTGGGGATCTTTAACGTGCACTGACATCGCACAGCACACGGGCGCCTTAGCGTTTTTCCTCCATAAAAACGCAGCCGCCGCGGTCGGGTTCGAGCCCGGGAACTCCGGATTAGTAGTCGAGCGCCCTAACCACTGAGCCACCGCGGCGGGACGAGAAAAACTGCAGAAGCGGTTCTCGGTTCTTTTCTTCGGCGAACCTCGGCAATACCGTGTCTAAGAGTGCGTTCGAAGGCTGCAACATGGCGAGTTCATACCGAACAGTGGACACAGCTATCCCAAGTGTCGCAAACAGGGTGACCCATTAGAATTCTAATGACGCCTGTTCTACGCCGCTCCCACCTCTCTCGTGTGCTGCGTTAACTTCACTCGCGATGTAACAACCCAGAGCAAGTAATAAAAAAAAAAAACGTGTCTGGATAGGCCGCTTCTACGAGTGCTCTGCTTTCTCAATCAGGACTTTCTGTTACACAGACGGGAAAACCGGAGACTCTCGAGAAGTTTTAAACTCGCCTCGGCAGCTCGGACAATGGTCGGGGAAACTTTCAGGAAGGCCTTCCGAGAACGGAAAGAATGAATCATGAAAGCAGCACTGCGAGTCGGAGTGAGGTCTGCCGACGGCGCAGCGCGAGCAGACATGACTTCGTTGAGTACAGTGGCGAAGGACCGACTCGACTTGCCGTGTGCAAGCTATATATAACCGTCAGTGAGCGTGGAAAACGTGCGACTCGCCCTCGAGCGTTACAGCAGCAGGACGTGAAGAAGGCAGGCCGCCAACGAGAGGGGAAGACCAACCGCAGAGACGAGGCGACTAGCGACCCCGCAGTGAAAACCAGTCTCGACAAAATACTCAAGTGGCAGGTTCCTCCGAATCGGCGCGGGTTTATATAAGGAAGTCACGGACTTGAACCTATCAGTCAGCGGGGTTGTTTAAAACGGTGAGGGAAAAAAAAAGGAAACGCAGAAACTTTGGATAATCAACAGGCTTCAGTTCAACTGGCTCCAGATTTCCTCCCGACGCTCCTTTCAAACAGTGCGCGGTGTCGTGACCACAAAAAGTACGTGCCTAACGCCTTACGAAGCACCAGATTTCTGCTCACACGACTGTCGACGGCAGTCATTTTCATGCAGGCGTAAAGCAACATTTTGAAAGCCACGGAGAACTTCTGGTGGTAGCCTTTTAGAAATTCTTCTTGAGCTGCCGACGCGGCCTGTCACTACATTCTGCAAAGGCCCTACAGCTTCCTCTGGGCCACCGAGCGAAAGCGGCAGACACTACCTCGGCGCTCCCCTACGGTGAATGCATCACGGCATGGCGCGGCTTATATGCGAATGAGAAAGCAGTAAGGTCGTTATTATCGCCACGCCAACAACAAAAGGATGAAGAGAAAGAAAAGAGAAAGCGAAAACTAATCGCTCTCCCAGGATCGAGTAATAATAATTATTCCGGAGCGAATCTGAGCGGCAGCAGCCCTCGTTTATGGACTGTCGCGCCAAGCGGAAGCAGTGCCAAGCGAGTCAAGTGCCAACCAGTTTGCTCGCACGGGGCTCAGTTGCTGCTCGGCTGGGGCGAGCTGCAAAGCGAGCGGAGTGCCAGCGTGCGGACCACGCATGCATCGGTCGCTGTCGAGCAGTGCACAAACAAGTGGACACACACAAAAACAAACAAACAAGTAGGGCCGGCTGACCTCCGACCGCGCCGTTTCCTCACCCACAGCGTACGCCGCGTTCAGTCGGCGCAATTCAGAGCTGCAGGGAAAGCAGAGCGAGCGGCGACTTGCGACAACAGCCTCGAGCCCCTACGCTGCCCGCGCTACGCGCATTTCGCTTGTTGGGCTGCGTAAGTTGCAACCTTAGCGCTCTCGTGCGTTCCCCGCGTAGCCGCCAAGGCGGTGCGCTCCTCGCAAACGCTTTTCTGGAGAGCGTGTCAGATTTGTTCGGCATTCGCGCACTCTGATGCGCCCTGTCTTTATTTCCTGCAGAGTCGTTTATTGCGCTGCCGTTTCGCCACTTCCACAATGTGAATGGGATCCACGTAGATATTCGGTGTATAGGTTCCTGCTTCTGCGCGTATCTGAGACCAGACGTAATTTTGAGAAAAAGCGTCTGACAGCACTTCGCCCTACCTGCAAAAAAAGAACAGACCTCATCGTCAAGCGCCTCAACGTACTGCACATAGGCAACGCCCAGCAGTGACCAAAGATTGTCGCTGCGAGAAAAAAAAAAGTTGACTCCGTTCCCTGCAGACTAATCTCCAGGTATTCAATGTTCTTGAAATTAGGGCCTTAGTGGAGAAAGGGAAAAATAGAATGGCGTCTGGTATGTGTCTCCTGCAACCTGCTCTCGACGCAATAAATGTTTTACAATCAATCGAACGAATGTTGTATGAACAACACTAAACGACTGCAACACCGGCCGCACCACGACTGGTGTCGCGGTGCCTTCCGAAAGTAAGCACAAAGCGACAACGGGCCAATGTTTTATTGTAGACACCACCCGTGAAGCTCTTCACTACACAGCGTACATTCCAAGCGCTCACATCAAATGCATCTGACCCACGGTCACCATAGGCAAGAGAGTGCGGCATGCGGATAAAACTGCATGCATGCACTGTGCGAAGAAGCTTTCTCAGCGAGAGAAAACTTCTCGGGCTTCAAGGACGTACGAGTTGATGACGAAACGCGAAACACACAATGACAAAGAAATCTGCGAGGTGAAAAGCCAAAGGAGAGATGCACGTAACCTGGTCGGTATACCGCGACCCCACTTTCCGCCGTTTCATGCACACAACGGAGTGTGTAACAGCAGTGGCAATGCTCAAAGCCCGACAAACCACGCGCGTGGCTGCGCATCATTCAGATCGCCCCTCAAAGGAAAGAACAGCGACTGGCGGGCATCGGTGTTCCTTCCCCGACGGGTGTCACGCGACGTGCATGCCCATCAAGGCAAGCTACGGGCCCGGTGCAGCGTACTGCGGCGATTCGTGCTGCGCTGCATCGGCAGTAGACACGTGTCTACCTGACCACGAGCATTCCTGTCGTCCCGCTCCAGAACACCTCTCCGTTAGCGAAATAAGGCAAAATCGTGCATAAACTAAGCAAACAAACCAACGGTGCGAACAGCTTGACACAAAGAATAAAAGCCCACGAGTCGACGCAGGGTTGCGGAGCGAGACTTGGCAGCGTGGGGCACTCACTTTTCAGTGGCTTGGGGTTGGATTGCTTCCGCCGTGACATTGAAGCTGTGCGTGCGGGCGTTCAGAAACGCTGACTCGTCAGCGGACCGAAGAAACGCACCAAAGAAAAGAGCAGACTGCTTCGTCGTCTTCGTCTAACATCGTCAGACGGCACCCGTCTGTCACAGAATGCACACGCGTCACCCGGCACAACACGTACCGCGCATTCACCCGGCTAAGCACCTGTCACACGCGATCACTGGTCACCAGCACACGCGGCGGCGAATGCCAGTCGGGAAAGCACACCACGAAGGTCAGGAACTGAATGGCGGGCACGTGGCTGGGGCCCAGCGGTCAGGCGTGCTCGCAGCGTCGTAGCTGGCCTGATGATCGGCCCCTGGAAAGACTACCCATGGTCTTTCCGGCGCTCGAGCTCCGCTGCTCACTGTCCTCGGAAGAGCGGTCACATGTCGTCCGGGACGCCGCGACCGTATTTGCGCGCGCGAGAGAGCTGAGAGCGCCACTGGCTGCGGCGAAACTGTCACGTGTAGGCGGCACCACGCGCTCCAGGGAGCCCGGCGCGCGCGGCGGCGCTGGAGCGCTCACTGGCGTCGCGAGACTTCGAACGTCCCAAGAAAGCAGGCGGCTGCCGACTCGCAGGCCGCACACACGAGCTGTAAGGTACGAGCTGTCCGGGGCACGGCGCACTCCGCACGTCCGGCGCCAAACGCCCGACTGCCGCCGGTGACCTGCGATGTACGCGACAGCCGCGGCAAGGAGGACGCAGACGGGAGGAGAGCAGCGCGGCGGAGGAGGGGATGCAGGGGGCGGGTTCGACAGCGCGCTCCTCGTTCGGTGCCTCTGCGCACGCGTCACGCGCAACAATAGCCGACGCCGAGCGCGCCAAACTGGCTCAAACGCACGCGCAAATAGGAGCGCCAACGCCAGCGCGCGAGAGTGCGCGCGCGCCCTTCGTTTGGTGGGAAAAACCGGAAATGAGCGAAAACCGAAAGCTAAAGGGCAGCCTCCGAGGAAAATGATCGGCAGCGCGCGCAGAGGACGCCTTCGGTCGGCGGCGGTCGTAACTGCGAGAGTGGGCCACCTAGGGCCTCGACGCAGCGGCTCGCCTTCTCCGCCACGCCACGCTTGTGCATCGGCCGCGCGCCGGTGGCTGTGGCTGAGAGGCTTCTTCGGTGTTGACGTTCGGCGCATGTGAGGACCTGAACGCCTTCCATTATTCCAAACTCAATCATTCGCATGGGAAATGAGCTGTTAACCTTCGTTATAATGCCAAACGGGTTCAGTGAATCACACAATGAAGGGGTAGCCGGCACTAGCTGTTTATAGTGTTCATCTCAGTAAAACGGATATACTGCAATACGATTCCTCGCTCTCGTAGTGCATCCATTGGAGAACAGCTAGGATAGCTGCGCCTTGTCCACTGTAGAGGCAGCGGGCTATCAGAAATTATTAGTCAGTTCTGACAATGACGTTGATTTTGTTTGCGCTTTGATACGGAGAAAGATGGGCAGATTGTAAATTACAATAGGGATTCTTTATTGTCACCATCACCATTGTGTTGCAGTACATACCTCGAGCCGCAACCGGCAAACTGTGGCGTCTCAACCTTCTTATGACTCGTGTCTTCGGGCTGACAAACAAGTGAGGCCAACCTGCCCGTTAAGTTGTTAAGAGCAGGTGTCAAACAGCGCTTCACATTGATGGTATCAACACGGATATACCAGGGGCAGTAGACCCCTCCCCGGCGTGAAATCTCTTATCGGAAAACCACTCCCATTTTTTTCCTCGGAATATGTAAAAAGATGCACTGTGCGAATAGGGCTCCCCCCCCCCCCCTCCCCCACCCACAAACTGCCAGTTGCGCCGAAATCCTCGTTTTGCTTAAGGCAAATACAATCAATTAAGGCTTTATTTGCTATTGGGGGAATAAGTACAGGCAAAATTATCTACCGGTTTTTTTTTTTTTCAGAAGGTCCAAAATTAAAAAAATCAAAGGTAACTTGCTTTAGATTTATTTTAGCCCTAGGGCTATATTGGGGACGACGGCGGGTACCAGTTAAAATGCAGAATGTTTTAACTTGTGTGCTAATTAACAAATTACGTTAATTACATTCCACTTATTATTTCAGGGGTAATGTTGTATTTGCAGAATTGGAGATTGTCGCTCAAGCAGTCTATAGCCACGAAAAAAAAATATTCAACAAATTTCTTGCGCGCGTTACGAGGCGAGAAGTCACCCTGGAAGGAGGCTTCACACCGTAACTAAGCGGCCATAACCTCTCTGACGTCGACCGCTCCGCCCAGCGCTTTGCACCACACTGCTGACGTCACCCGAGGCCCAGACTGGCATGGCTTGGCATGGCTGTTAATTTTGGTTCGCTCTGCGGCCTCGTGCTTTTCCACCGCGCCGAATCCTAAAGCGCTCGGTCGTTGCGCTTGCAATCCGGCCTCGAGACGACTGTGTGGTCATCGTCGTCCGTTGGAGAGGAAAAAAGAAGGCTCACGTCATTTTCAACCGCTCATCGCGTGACCTGCACAGCTGCTTGTGTACCGGCAGAGCTTTTTGTTCGCTGAAGTGTGCACAAGCGCCTTGGATGTATTATCTGTATTCACACACTGATTGGTGAAACCTTGAGTGTGAAGCCCCTCTGTGAAAATAATTATTTCAAACCGCGGTTTGGCCACAGCTCCAGAGGGATTTAGATTTTATTTTCTGTTCAAGGCAAAATAAATACGAAATATCTCGATAATTGAGCTGTCAATGCGCTAGATGGAGCTCAAAATGACCCTTTAGGGGCTCACGACTAAATTTTTGGCAGCGCGTGTAGCCTGATACATTTCACTGCTCAAATAATTTTTGTTAATCGCTTGGTACAGAAAGCTTGCCTATATTTAAGAAAAAGTAACCTACTTAGCGCAAGTTTCCTTAGAAGCAAACTTCGCTGTCATGGTTGATTGGCAGCAGTCATCTGGCATTGAATATCTTCAAGAAAAAAAAATTAAAACTTACAACTCACAATACTGAGCGCGCGCGGGCGCGCGCGCACACACACACACACACACACACACACACACACACACACACACACACACACACACACACACACACACACACACACACACACACACACACACACACACACACACACACACACACACACACACACACACACACACACACACACACACACACACACACACACACACACACACACACACACACACACACACACACACACACACACACACACACACACACACACACACACACACACACACACACACACACACACACACACACACACACACACACAAACACACACACACACGTACAAAAAAATTGATTGTTTACCTCAAAGCAGTTAAGTAACGTCCAGATTTGACGGAAGCACTTTATTGAAATGTTGCTTTAGTGGCAAAATTACAAATTGTGGAATCTCATGCAAACTGGAAAGCAATACTAAAAGCACACAGAACTTTTGCAAGAAATGGACAAAATGCTGTCCCTCAGCAGCAATACATGTATACATCATGTATCGCTCGCGCACAGTGTCATGTACCCGCTTCAGCATTGCAGGCTCAGCTGCAGCACATGTTGTGATCCTCGCCTCAATGTCTTCTACACTGGCAGGCTCATCAATGAAAACCTCGTTTTTTATGTACCCCTACAGAAGAAGTCTAAGGTGGCCAAGTCTAGAGACTTTGGGGGTCATGGGACGGGTCCGATACATCCTATCAATTGCGGTGGAAACCTTCCCTCGAGCTGCTTCACAGCACGTCCAGAAGTATGCGCTGGCGCTCCATTTTGCTATACCACGCTTCCCTCAGTACTTTGAGAGGCAGGTCGCCAATGAAATCTTCCACTTTTCCTTCCAGAATTTCTCGCGGTACTTTCTCCCAGACAGTGTTTTTTCATAAAAGTATAGGGGCCTACGATTCGATCGTTGAAAATGACGCACCATGCGCTGACTGCCCACTTTTGTCGGTGTTCGTGCGCTCGTAGCCAGTAAGGGTTCACATCAGCCCAGTAATGGGCATTATGCAGGTTCACGGACGAATTGTGGCAGAACTGTCCTTCATTCGCCCAGATCACCTTTTGTAAAAAGCCAGAATCCCTGCAGCCTAGCTGAATAAGGGCCCAGTTACAGAAATCCTGCCTTGGTTCAAAGCCTGTCGCACTCATCTGCTGGTGCAGACTTACATGAAAAGGATTCATGCAGTGCTTCGCAAGGACTCTGCACACTGATTTCAGGCTTCCGCTGGCACACTGGGCTAATTGTCGGACGCATGGCTTCCTTCTGGCGTCGCTCTTACGAACGCAAGCGCGACCATTTCACTCTTCGCCCAGGACGTACGCTTCAGGCCTTCTCGTTGACGCCACAGAACCTGTGGAAGCAGATTTGTTGAAAATCCTCACAAACGGTGTATCCGCTGGAAGCCGGCGCCCCGTGTGCTTGTGGAAGCGTAGAACTTTCGCAGCCAGACGCTTGTTCTTCTCCATGGTTACATACGCGACACCCAAGCCGCCGCGGTGGCTGAGTGGTTATGGCGCTCGGCTGCTGACCCGAAAGACGCGGGTTCGATCCCGGCCGCGGCGGTCGAATTGCAATGGAGGCGA
The DNA here is from genome assembly GCF_052857255.1 of Amblyomma americanum. Classification (NCBI taxonomy): domain Eukaryota; kingdom Metazoa; phylum Arthropoda; class Arachnida; order Ixodida; family Ixodidae; genus Amblyomma; species Amblyomma americanum. Next base: position 240,956,818 of record NC_135497.1, read on the forward strand.
AATTCTAGAGGCCCGTGTACTGTGCGGTGTCAGCGCACGTTAAGGAACTCCACTTGATAGAAATTATCCGGAGCCCTCCACTACGGCGTCCCCCATAGCCTGAGTCGCTTTGGGACGTTAAATCCCCCATAAACCATAAACCAATGCGTGACAACCATGTCTACTATATCGCATGTGGATTACTTTCCTTCACAAAGTGACGCCATTTCGAGGGCGATGCTGTCACACGCCACAAGCGGGAATGGCGTGAGCCTTTCTTTTTTCCGCTTCCACAAACGACAACAGCCACGCAATCTCTTTGGCATCGGATAGCATGCGTAATGACGGAGCCCATTGAGTTCCAACACGGAGCGAAGCGCAACTGGCAGCGATACAGCCGCCTCGCCAGTCTGGGCCCCAGGTGACGTCAGCAGTGTGATGCAAAGCGCAGGGCGGAGCGATCGACATCAGAGGAGCTCACTGATGCTAAGTTACGGTGTGAAGCCGCCTACCAAGGTGACTTTTTCTCGCCTCGTAACGCGCGCAAAAAAATCTGTTGAATTCTTTTTCACTGGCTAGACTTCTTGGAGGACGAACGCCAGTTCTACAAATGCAACATGGGTCCTAAAATAAACACTAGAAACTTTACCATATTTAGTTAAATAGCGAACTAATTCAAGCATTCTGCATGCGAATATAGCGGAGCATAGTGTGATACCTATAAAAGAACATACTCGACACGTTGTAATGGCAAAAAATAAACATACAGATGAAAAGTCACCATCACACACAAAATATTGCCTGAAATACAGAAACTGGAGAACTGCAGCACAGTGCAGACAAAATGACATTCGTAATTCAACAATATTCAAAAGGCAGGCTTATAGACTGGAGTTTGGAAGTTATGTATGTTATACGATAAATGCAGCAAGGGAAAAACAGGGTTTCCAGAATTAACGAAACAAAAATGCGAAAATAAAAATGTAAGTATTTTTAATGTTGCAAAAGAAATTCCTTCAAAGTTGTTTTAATCATCGGCAGAGACACCGGGGGTCTTAAGCTCAGGGGCAGATTATTCCGTAAGAAAATATACGCACTATTTTTCTATAATCAGATAAAACTTGCGGTAGCAAAACATTTTTATGGGATACAAACCTGGTGGGGTTTGTATTCTACAGGGAAGTCTTGTCAATGAATACAAAAGAAATTTGCTTGTCCAGTAACCTACGGAACGTGATAGCTAGGCCTTAGTGAAATATATTATTAATGGGTAAGATATTACATTAAATAGGGGGTTATATGGAAACTAGTGTTACATGTGAAGTTTTAGAGCACGTGTTTTATACTAATAATGTGAATCATTTTAGTGCACATTGATTATTAAATACCCACCAGCATGTTTCTTTGCAGCGGTTACTCGAGTGGCACCCAGCTTACCGAATTCGTGCGTGGATAGGGGATATTTTTGTATATTACCTATCTGTTTATTGTGTTTTGTATTTTTCTAGGGTTTGAAGTTGTATCCCATTAGTTATTAATGAAAAAAATTGGAGGGGGACAGATAAGCTCTGCCTTAAGGGTATGAAGCCGCATCGTTAATGGGTTAATGCTCATATATGCGGAACTGGTCATTCTCTACCTTCCTAGGTGCCTGGGAGTCCTCATACCACTCCTGGCGCAGTGGTGCCACTGCCCTCCGTTGGCAGGTGCTGCCACTGGTGGGTCTTGTGCGAACCAGATTACTCTTCCGCGAGCAACCTCTCGCGGCCGATCATTATTTAGCTGCCGCATGCCTCGGTGGTCAGTCTGCTCACAATCCGGTGGGCAGGTTTTGATGACGCCGCAACGTCACGTGACCTAGGTGGCTCCTCCCTAGGTTGATTCTCCGGTGATATTTCGCTCACAACGCCGGCGACGACGCCTGATTTTCAGCAGTATAGGAGCCTTAACGCTGTTTTAAAAATACTCCGGTGCAACATAAATGAGAAAGTTATTTGATGGCTGAAAGGATATTTGAGCCCCAAGTCTAAGAGCGCCGTTATCGGTGACCAATAGTCGCATGGGCTTGATGCAACCTCAAGGATCCGTTCTGGGTCCATTGCTGTTAATAATTGACATGTACGACAATTTTGCAGGTATTTCTTGATGTATGCGACTTTTCGCAGATTATTGTGTATTGTATAGTTATTACCAATTGATGTGACTGTAAAGCATTGCAGCGGGACTTGTGTAAAGTAGCTCAGTGGTGTGATAATTAGGGAATGCATGTTAATTTACGAAAATCATTACATGTGTTTCGCTAAATGAAGTACTTCTCACGATTTCACTTATTAGCATTAATAATAGTAAACTGCTGTTAGAATTGAAATTTAAATATCTTTGTATACTTGACTACCAGAATGTCTTGGCACCGCCATGTCGATTTTGTTGCTGCCAAAGCCTGTTGTGTTTCGGGATTTCTGCGAAGTTACGCACGACATTTTGCCCTAAAGACTAAAGAACTGTTGTATATGTCAAATGTTCAAAGCATAATTGAGCATTTGCACATATCTGGGACATGTACTTGACGTTCGAAAGTTAGAAAGGTTTCAGAATTTGTTCGTTCGTTATGTTTTCAATAATTATGACAAATATTTTCAGGGCGCCGAGTGCGAAGAACAGCTTGGGCTGGGACACACTCCAGATGCGTAGGAAAGTTGTGTGTTTAAAACTGTTTCATAATATATTTCATTCAAGAACTGGCTTAGATCGGACACAGTATTTACTGAACCCCGATTATGCGTAATGCGAATAGATCATTCGTTGAAATTGAAGGAATAAAGGTACAGAACTGACCTTTTTTAAAATGTATTATTGTCCCCAAAACTTTTTTTCCGTATGGAAAAAAATTGCCAGAGGACGTAGTTGCCATGCTACCAAATTATTACTTTTCTACCTCGCTGTGACATTTTTCATGTACTATGATACTGTGTAGTTCCTATCAAAATGTTATTTCTTTTTCTCACCATCTGTACGTGGTGGTATTATGTATATAGCCTTTCTTTTTCTACAGCCTCCCATCCCACTGTAATTCTAGATAATTGCGCTGTGGGTATTATGATAAATAAATAAATAAATAAATAGCATTAGAAATGTAAGAATTTCTAGTAATGACACGTAGATTGATGCTGATGTGTTGGAATCGCTGTTTCGGGTTATGTATAATGCTCGTCCCCCTTAAACCTATTATCTGTGCGTCGCCACGATAACAAACTAGGTTTGGGGATTTCTTCGTTTATTTACATATTTAGGAACCTTCGTCACGTCGTTTGGAAGACAGCTGGTCCTGCTCGCCCTCGTGAAAAAAATGCCTGATTGCAAAGGTGTTCCGGTTCCTGCAGGAGTATCCATGGTTACCCCAGCTTCCCGCGCAAGTTTTTCGGGAACGCAGATCTGCCTGCCAGCTTTAAATACCCATGAGCACGCGGTGGTGACGCCTAGGAAAAGTTTGCTGATGGACATTTAGTTGAAGAGGCGGCAGAGAAAAAAAGGACAGGGACAGAGACACGACAACAAGGACGCCCTTTTCTGCGCTGCCGTCTGTTCAAACATGTACCAACACGCCCAGCTCATGCATATTCAGTATTTACGGATAACTGAACATGAAGACACTAAGATAAGATGTAATTTGAAAAAGTGGGGACGCGTCAACCAAGCGAGAAATTTGCGCACGGGGCACGAAAATGATAGAGGCCAGAATTACTGATAGTTCATGGACAGACTCGGAGCCTGTCCACTCATTGCGTACAGATTTCCTCAGAGCACATTAAGCAATTCGGGGCGGCGAATGATCCGCCCGGCCACGTTCCACAGGGTCTGCTTAGAGCCAGCCTCAGGCCCGACAGCTTCGACCAACAGATGCCGCAACGTCTCCATACCGTGCCTGCGCGAGGCCAGCAGGTGTCGCCACCAATCATCACTAGGCTCCAGGCTCTCGCCTGTAGTTCTGCGCACTGGTGCGGAACCGAAGGTGCACCGGATGGCTCCGCTGACCTCTTCTCCACTACACCTGGCAAAAGATTTGCCGCCAGCGAGCGGTAGTATGCTCAGGGTCCGGCACATGCCATCGTGCAGTTGCACGACACCGCCAACCGGATCGGCCACGCCGGCGTACTATAATCGTCGCAGTCGCGCCGCTTCTTCGCGCAGACGGTCCCCTGAGTCCGCCTCTGCCTTCGCTTGCAGACCAGACGGCAACTCAACGGCCAGAGCGCTTCTTTACATCTTTCCGCCTCCTTCTCCCGGAAAATATGGGACGCGAAAACACCTTGGTGTCGCCATTTCCGGGAGACTCTGACCGTGGCACGGTGCACAGGCGCGTCCACCCGTTGCGCCGGCTTTTCGAAAGCGTTTGTCGGCCACAGAAAGCGCTCCAATAACTCTGACTAACGTCATGGCCCTGCGATTCTGACGCTAAAGTGATGGCTTAATAAGCGCCACGGGGATCGACGCTGGTTTCATCCCCTGCAGCAGCGCTGGCGCCGGGATCGTCTCTCTGTGGGCAAAGTGCTGGAGACCGTTGGCGGCTGTCGGCCTGGCTTGCGACACTTTTCGTCGAGTAAACAACGCATCGGTGGACTTCCTCGCACTGGGATGCTTTAAGCAGTACCGGGAAGGACACTTGCTAAACATGCTCAAGTTCCCGGCGTGCAGAACATCAAAGCGTCAAGGGATGGCTCCGCTCGAAGGCGATCACAGCTCGGGGCGCTGCAGTGCAAAGGGGGAAGAAAAAGGAGTTAGGGCCGTTTTAGCGGGCGCTGCATCATTGCAGACGTCAGCTATAATGCAGTGTTTTATTCGATGCGAGCATGCAAAGAAGCTTGAGAATTCTTCGCCGCAGTGAGCCGGAAATTGTGAGCTGGCGAAACTTCAAACGCGAAACACGGTGGCGGTTTTATAGTAATAAATTAAAGCAACATACAGGGCGTTTCGCTTAAGACCTTACACAATTTCAAAAAAGGCTTTTTTAGTTAGAAGAACACTTTTTTCTGCACAGCACTATCAGCGGTGCAGTACACCAGAATACAGCTGACACGTGATAACAGCAGGCTGGTTAACTAATAATGAACAATTTACTTTTTAACTATTATCGTTAGGCTCTTTAATTAATGGCATGTAGTCCGCCTTAAGCAATACCCATATCAGTTTTTAGAATTTCCAAAACGCGAATGCCTTCGGCGCTGTGGCCCAACAAGTTTGTAAACGTGGCGCTAAAATTACATGCGCTTTCGAGAAGCTTGCAGGCAAAGCAACCTCTCCAGTGCATGTAACACGTCGAAATAGCCAAGATTTGTTGGGCTAGAGCGCCGAGGGTAACCGTGTTTTCGAAATTCTAAAAAAGGGATATGGATATTACTTACGGTGGGCCTCTCAATAATTAAGGAGCCTAAGAGTAATAGTTAAAAAGTTAACTATTCAATATTAGTTAACCAGCATGCTAGTTAGCACGTCTCAGCTGCATTATGATGGTACTAGACCGCTGATAATGCTATACAGAAAAAACCGCTCTTCTAACTCAAAAAGCGTATTCTTAAAAATTGTGCGAAGTCTTAGGAGCATCGCTCTGTGTATTAAACGGATGCTAACTTTACTTTTTATTCTATATGTTTATACCAGGCATCCCAGCTAAATGTAACCAAGCCCCGTGAAACCGACCGAAGGCAGTTTAGAGTCGGGTGGCCTAGTCTGGAGAATTTGTTTCGTTCTCCAAAGCTTATTAATTATTAAAGACTAATTAGCTAGCTTGTTAAATATTACCTCCAGAAATAAATTGTTAATTCAAAATTTGTAGATCCCCTTGAAAAACGGCTCGTTTAAATGTTTGCACCAAGGTAGAATTTCCCCAGCTGTACTTTGGCAGCCTTAAAAGAAAGTTACCATGTGACAGCTGCTGGCACATATCTCTCGCCCAATGCCCACGCAAGGCCCCGTCGAGGAGAGCGCTCCGGAGGAAAGCGGATTTTTTTTCTCTGGCACGCGTCTCGAGACGCTGAAACAGCATCGCTGTCACTTAGGGAAATTTTGCATTTTGCGAGCATTCTTTTAAGGTCGCTGTGGTATCGCTGAGCTTGACCGTATGCGAAGTCCAAAGCGGCACCACGTCTTACAATCCAATTCAGAAGCAATCGCTTCTAGCAGCGGCGCTCGCCCCACGCTGCCGGCACGTGGATTTTAAAGCGAAAGCTTTACTACGGCATGCTCCGCGAGTTTCGCCGACCACGCACATTTGACCTTCAGCGACCTTAAGCGCGTGGCATGTGAAGCTGCGCCGAAACCGTTGAAGAGCGGGAACTTCGAAATCAAAGGAAAGGCGCATAACTGGACCCCTGGGACAGTGGACACCTCAGCCGCGCTTTAAGCTACATGGCGGTAGTGACAGATACGCTCTGCATGCGTTGGCATTGACAACGTTGAGGCAGAAATGCGCCACTGATGCTATAGGGCGTCGGCGTTCATTGTGTTCACTGGCGTTGTCGTTGACAACGTTCTGTAACGATTTTGAGGAAAGGAAGGGCGCATAACTTGCTCCCCGGGTCAGTGGACGCCTCAATCGCGCTTTGAGGTACGTGGCGGGGGTGAGCGAGAGATGTGGGCTGCATGCATTAGCGCTGACAACGTTGTGGCAGACACGCGGCACTGCAGCAATAGGCCGCAGCGTTCGTTGGGTGACCAACCTCTCACGATCAACCATTAATTTAACTGCCAGGGTGGCCGCGCTGCCTATCCAGTGTGCGGAGCGCACTCGACGTTACAGACGCCGAGTCGCGTCTAGTCCCCCGATACACCACAGCTTTCGCTCTCTAACCAGGCGCAGCAGTAGTTAAACCGCAGCTAATTTTTTTCGCCTTCGCTCGACACGACTGAAAAGTTGTCGCCGTCCCCCGCGACTCCACATTCCTGTCAGGCGGAGCTAGGCCATACTCAACAGCCGCGTCACATCAGGTAGGAGCCTCAGGCTCAGTGCCGCGGCCTGGGCTGAAGTTTAAGACGTGAATATCTCGGGACACAGGCGCGCTACTAAAACTGCACGAAATAGAACAGTCTTTCACTACCACAGCCTCTGATTTTTCAGGTACAAACACGCACGCTAAGCGCAGTGAGTAAAAAATTAACTATAGAATTTTACTTTAATTACTCGGATTACGATGGCAATCTATTCAGTGCTTTTGGCCGCCTGACCGCATAACAAATTTATAACAATGACTTTTGTGGTATATTTTTGGTATATTTTGGTATGGAGCTCTTGGTATATTTTTTTAAATCCATAAAACCTAATTTTAACACCTTGTATACAGTTAGCCGAAGGCTCTAACATATGACATGAATCCCTAAAACAAGGTGTGTCGGCCGCGTTACAGATTGAGACTGACTATTGCGTCCTAAGGTGACAGTATACATCTTCAATGCAGTGACGTGCGGAGTTGTTTCGCAACTACGCAAATGCGGTGTCGTTTGTAATACGTTATTCTGAAGGGTTGCATTTTTCGGTTTGTGGAAACTTGAAAGGACAACGCCCCCCCCCCCCCCCCCCCCCCCCCCCCCCCCCGTATCCCACTCCGCGGATGCACCGTTCCCGCTCCCTAACCGCGGAGGGGTTCGTGCTCGAGGGTAACAAAGGGAGGGGACGACAAAGCGTGAACACTCATATGCTATTTATTACAGTTGCAATAAATACACAGAGCGGGCCAGCTAGCTACGAAACATCAACGACGTATTCCTCGGAAATAGAAGGCTGCGTAAGAAGGGCTTCCGACTTACCGGCTGGGGCAGGGGCGCGACTTCGGAGGTATCGGCGGCGAACGTTTGTATGCGCCGGCAACGGCGGCCTGGTTTTCCCGTGCGCGCCGCATTTTTGGGGCAAAGCCATCCCCGAGCATTTGCTGGGGAGGTGGACTATGGCGCACGTTTTCTGCGCTCGCTTCGCTGCCTGGAACCAGAAGTTAGCGGCAAAGCACGACGGACCTCCGTTCGCCTGCCGCGGAAGGTGACGAGAGCGTACACCTGCAATCGGTCACGACGCTGGCCGGATCCCGAAGAGACCCTCTCCGGTTCCGCAGAATTCCGCGTAACCTACGGGGTGGCGCTCACGTCGCTGTTTCCGCTTCCCCCATGAGGGACACTTCCCTCCTCGCCCAACCGGTGCTGCCCTGACGGCCGACGATGAAGATGGGCCGTTCGAAATGAGGAGGGGAAACAGGTTCTCCACAGGTTTAAACAAAAAAAAAAACGATCAAGTAACATCGAATTGATTTTTTTTAAATTCGTTTTCAACCCACATAGGTCCGTATCCTTGACACGTACAGTCATCGACAAAAGTTTGCAGGATGCGGATTTGCGGGGGAAAAAATATTTCTACGTTGAATCGTTGCCAGTCGGATGCTATTCTTCTAGCAGATCGAGTCCGCATGCCTTGTCATTCTTCTATGAATTTCATTCACCTGCTGTGCCTAACAACGCCACAATAATTTTTTTTTTCCGCGAATCCGCATCCCGCAAACTTTTGCACATGACAGTACGCTGCAGCTAAAGCTGGTAACTGAGTGCCACGTGTACTCGCCCACTAGAGAAAATTAAAGTGTGGAAGCCAGCGGCACGGTCAGACAGTTACGTATCGTTGGATACACTGGTGCGTATATCGGGAGGCTCTGTACTTCATCACAATGTCACTTTTCTGCCAAGCCTCAAATATGACCACGTGGGCATAAGCAAAACGCGCATCAACTGCAGGCAATTCTCTTTAGCCGTTAAATAATTACGCTATTAATTTACCACTTTGCAACACCGGAAATGAAAACGAGACATTCCCTTATGTTTTCCTTGGTTTCGGTGACTGTTGCTGCCATGAAAAGCTGCTTTCCATGAAAACGCTGGCTATCGAAAAGTTTTTCCATGAGAAACTGCTGTGGTTGTGTGAAGCACCAGTCGTGGTATATGCAGTTCAGCCCTTCTGTTGTGACCAAAACGCGATTTAGACCGCTGTGCGTGTGCAGATTGTTGCAAAACCATATGACATCAAAGTCACCATACTTTTCTTCTAAACAGCAATACGTTTGACAACAATCCGAGCTGGAAACATAGGCAGTGTATGTGATTCGCATATAAGGCTGTGATTTGCTCCCTCGGACTGTGGTGGCCTGGTCATATCCGCGCTCGGTTCCCAATTCAGAGGTTAATTGTCACTTCGAAACCCGGTGTTTTCATTTGTGTTTATTTATGTTTCTTTTATCGCTTACTATATGTGTCAAGTGCTGTTGGAAAATATCCTGCTCTAAGCTACGCTGGAAATCACGATTCGTTTGCATTTTTTCATTAAACGTCTCTCCCGGGGACCAGCTGTTTACCCCATTTCTAGGGGACAAACAGTTAGACCCTTTGCAGTTAGTCCGGAAAAGTACGAATGCAAGTGGCAGGTCAGTTAGTCCCCAAAGAGGCCAACCTTTCGCCCCCTATTAGTCCGTGTAGCTCCGGCGGGTCAGGAAGCTCCGCCTCCGGAGGTGGGGCCGGCGGAGGAACGCCGACCTTCCAGCGTGCAAAAAAGTGACGAGAGAAGAGGAAAATCACGAAAACGTTGAAATTCAGATTTTGAATACAGATAACGCAGCTTGTGCAGGGCACATTTAAATTCTTCGCTGGATAACATTCCTGAAGCAGGGTGCTTTAAAATCTCAGGCATACCGCAACTTGATTAGAGCCCCTTTCAGGGCCTTTTTAAATTCCGCTACTTAAAAATTTCGCTTAAGGGCAAGAAACTTGGAAATCGCAGAGAGAAAAAAATCTTCCCCGCCTCGGACTAAAATAGCATAAAGAGTGAAAGTTGACAGAAACTCCCGCGGTCACCTCCACACGGGTCGACTAAAGTAAGCAAATGTGGTAGCAAGAAAAAGACGAGTACGCGACAGAGGTCTTTCACCCGACCTTATCGTTTAAATCTGGCTAGGCAGCGAGAGAGTGGCTCTGAAGTTGGTTGATTCCCCGAGATGCGGCCGATAAGGCGGAGAAACGAGTGCGAGTTACAAGCCCGGCGTATATCGCCCGCACGTCCAGCACGGCTCCGCGTCGTTTGCATGTTTATTACGCCCGCTCGGGGGACGGCACGCCACGCGGAAGACCGCACAACTTGTCATCTCTGCAGTGGCTCGCAGCTTCGCATGCAGATGCGCCATGACGGGCTTGAACGAAAGGCGTTCAAAAAGTGACGAGAGAAAAAAAAAATGGAAACGCAGGAAGCCAGCGACATCGCGTTGATTTGATCGTAATTAGTTTATCTCCTCCTCGAACGAGTCCCTTAGCTCGCGTGTCAGAGTGTCGTGCCTTCTTCGGTTTGGCTTCCACAGCGGCAACAGCAGGGACTCGGTCCGCGGCTACGTTTCTGAGAAGCTCGTTTATCCGGCACTGTCGGGTGAAATGGCCCAAGTGCGGCGTCAAAACCAGTCGTGCAGTGGGATATGCCGAGCATGTGTACTGCCGCGAAAATGGCGAGGTCGGCGCTTGCATGATGTCGCGGGATAAATCGCCGCGAAGCAGTGCGCACATGCATAGCCCGCGTGTGCCTTCGGCTCAAACCAGTCCCTCGTGTGAATCACTTCTCTGCTTGGCGTATTCCGCACTTTCAAAGAAGGCCCAGCAATACGCGACTAGGCAGCACAGCTCATTTTATTCCGAAGACGCGGTGACCGCGAGAAATGACTCGCGCTGCGGGCTCTGTCTCGATCCTTGAGACCTAGCGCGCATGTTTCGCGGCAAGTACACTGTTAATCTAGGTTCCACATAGACTTTTCTTGGTTCCACTTAAGTTCCAGTTAAAAATTCTGCTCCACGTACTAGAACGAGGCTAGTTTCAGCTTTCTTTTTTTTTTGTTATGGGTGCTAAGTGTACAGGGTGACACGAAAACTGACTGAGGCCTACTGACGCTTGAAAATGTGCAAGCGACCGACCCCGTTTTGCTCCGAGCTTAATCGAAAATCGCAGCACGTAAGTTTCAAAGAAAGGTCGCAAATTTCCAGTCAGCACCACTGTTATCAATTTAACGCGCATACAAAGAATGTAAGGAGATACGTAGACATTCGACTATCCTAGTACACCATGCTTGACGCTCAACAAGAAGTCAAAAATCCGCCAACTATATCCCCAAGGTCTTCATACACGAGGAAAAAAAAACCACGAGGGAGGGAAAGGCGGCCGCATGCTTTCAGGATCTCTGTCTCATGTCACAGACAGAAGGGCTATTGTAAGTTTTTTTTTTCTTTAGTAAGAATGCCTTCACCTTCGGCGGCCAGCGAAAGAGTGGAGCTGAACGAGGGGGGAGAGGCGAAAGAGTTGTATTCTGCAATAAAATGCAGAACCGCGGAGGGGGGGGGGGGGGGGGGTGGGCAGAGAAGTGCAGAGAAACCGGTAGCCTGGAGTTTTATTTCCTTGGGTCTTGCGGAGTCGAGCGTTGGAAAAGGAAACAAAAACTTAAAATCGGTGCAGCGACATGTGCTGACACTAAGACCACGCATATACCGGTATGGCGCCGCAGTTCCGTTCAAATTGCACGCTTGTCAATGCCGTCTCACCAGTTTACAACGAGGACGATCTATAGAGGGGTGAAGTTTGCCCATCAGTGCGGTTCCTCCGAGTTTGTGGGCAGCGCGGCGTCTCTTCCGAGTGCGTCGTGGCGGACTGAGGGCCACCTGGCACTATGTATGAAAGCGAACAAATAAAAACGGAATAAAAGCTTCCAAACCATTGATGCGCTGGCGATTGCACTGCTTTTAACTTTCATTTGCGGGAATACAACAGTATACGGGATGCACTAGAGTTTCACAGTTACTGAGCCGGCCACTCCGCTCACAGACACGCAGGCCGCGCACTAGCTGCGCATGTGCAACATGCACTCGGAGAGCACTGTAGACATCGACACTATAAGCACGCCTTCGCTGTGCTATAACAACGCAAAGGACTCTCTCAACTTTGGTTGCCGATGTGCGCGCTTCTAATTCTACGCCCGTGAGCGCAAGGGCAGAACTGTACGGACGCGCCCGTTGCTCTGATCCTTCCCGTTCTGCTAACTTGCGATGCACTACGCTGAAGCAGCGGTCAGTGGCCGTGTGCGCCGAGGCGCCCAGAGCACCTCCTTCTGCTCAGAATGAATCACTGGAACGCCACTGCGGTGACAGGAGCGGACAGTGGCTGACGATGCAAGTGATAATATAAACAATGGCAAGTATCGAACCAGACACCAGCTCTCTGACGAGCGCGCGACGAAGGCCCTTCGCGCAGTTGTTGCTCAGCGGTGTCACGCAGGGACCGGCCCACTGTCGCGCAAACTGCGCGCGCAGGTGGATGTTTTCGTCCCTGCAGGCGGCGCACGCGTCAGTGATCCGGTCCCTTCCAGAGTCGTTGCATCTTCATTTCGCGCGGTTAACCACAACGCGGCGTTCAGCCTCGAGACGCAACATATTCGCGGTCATGGAAGAAAAGTTTCTAGTCATCGGGTGTTGATAATAGGTAGCGTCCGGTGGATACATGAAAGCAATTGCCCGTGCTTAATGCAGAAGAACCACTTCGCTGATCTCATTGTAATGACCTTGGGCGCAGAAACCACACGTGCGCTAACCTCGTTAAACGCAGCACAACAGGCTTTCGCAGATCGGTGCTTTTTGCCAGGATTTGCAGTGCGCAGTGGCCAGCGCGACAAAAGCAAGGCTGTTGCCGCAGCTGCTGCGCTGCCCCTGCCGCTGGGGTCGCGGGATGATCGATGGATCATCCCCGCGTTCGTGCTGCTACGCATTCCGCTTCATTTCACTTCGAGTAATTGGCGCGGGCGCAAAACGCGATGCGCCGCAATCGCAGCAAAATAACGACAGAGCGCTGTTGCACCGAGACGTTCTTGGGAGATCTGGCGATCTTTCAGCAAGATTAGATTACAGGTCCGGCGCCGCGCAGCTAATTGGCCTTCCACAGACAGCATTCCCAAGCCCTGTCCGCGCGCCTGGCATATGTACTACAAGGTGTCTCGCGCAGCAGCGGCTAATCTGCGTAGAATGCACCAGCTCGACTCATGCGGACAGGCCTGGCAGACTTCGTTTTTTTTTTGTCCTTTCTTTCTCGCCGCTTGAGCTGGAAAGCACCAGTATGTATGAGTTGGTTGCTTACGCGTTCACATATAGCAGCGACAAATAGAAAGCTGCAATCTGCACGGCACCAAAATGAATATCGAATGCAGCGTTGTTTGCAAGTTTTCGCTATGCTTTCCTTCTCTGTCCGGTGTTCGTTGATTCCACGTTAAATCGAAGCTGTCCGAGTGGCCCGACTTGGCTGCCGCCCCTCGGTATATTATAGCCTAGATATGAAGGAGGAATAGTTCGAGCCCGCTAAAGCCACAACGGCGTCGAGGGGGAGCAGAGGAAAGCGTCTCTCTGGAGATCTATATCTGTTGCCTCACGCCGGAGCCTAGACCTGTCAGTTTCCCATGCAAGACTCGGCGCGACGCCAGAGATCACGGCTGCTGTGCCGCGTCGGCCGTGGACGCATTTGACCAACGGCCGTTCCGCCGAGATTCTTTGTTTTCTGTCTCTCTCCTCACGCCCAGAAGCGACGAAAAAAAATAGAGAAAGAGAGAGAGCGGCCGAATACGTTGGGCAAGGAACGGCGATTTCTAAGCGACGGGCATATCTTCAACTGCTTAAACACAATCTGCAAGCAACCGCGCGTGCCACTAGCGGTTCTGTGCCCCTCTCGTGTGCACGGATTGCCGTTTTTTGGTTTAGTGGTGGTAGTTTATTGCGTACATAACCCTCGGCTTACAGTGCGCCCGATAGTACAGTAGGCGGCACCCACCCTCTATCCAAGGTCCGCTGTGGAATTCGCTGCTCGCATACACCGGCCAATTTGCGCTGGCGAGAAAATTCTCGCAACTGTCCAACTACGCATCTGCAGTCACGCGGCTATGCCCGACTGCTTGTCACAGCTGTGCCACGAGTATCATTTTTGCTTTACTGGCAACCAACTACAAACGCGCTGTGACTCGGGATGGCAGGACCGCCGCCAGTTTTCTATGAAACAGAAATTTCAGTATACTCGGGTCAGTCGCAACACTATTCGCCACAGCTGCTCGCTGCTGTTGGGGTGCATCAGAGCGCTCTCTAGGTTTATGAGGAGTGCCTGACAGCCTGTGTCACGTACCCTGTGAAAGTGAAATCGATACTAGCAGCTTCTGAACGTTCTTCTTTTTTTTCACATTTAACAGTCAGGGCGTTTTACTGCTTTGCGATGAGGGTTCCCACCCCTGGACCATAGTAGGCGATAGTAATAAGAGTTTAGCATTATGTCACCAGTGAGGTGAGCTCGCTCAGCTGTGTAAGGAATATATAGGAGGAAACAGAGTATCAGCTTTATGGTGCACGGCAATCGCGCGTGTAACGGTAGTAAATAGCTATCGTGGGGTAACAGGCAAGCAAGGCTGGCCAATCGACCAGCAGAATCGCCTTATGGTTTGGCCAGATAGCAGAAAAAGTCGAGCACCTGTCCCGGCGCCAGCAACAGGGTTATGTAGCAGTGGCATAGTTCCGGGTCGGCGCCAAAAGTCAGGGACGGTATTTCTTTTTATTACATTTCTTCTGGCGCGTTCTTTGGCCAAATTTTCCTAATAAGGCAAAGTCCTGCTACAGCTCTGAAGAAATTAGGCGAATAGTTGTGGCGGAATTTTCCTGCAATGAGCACAAGCTAGTCCCTAACCCGGTCTGAAAAGCGGTGGCAGGCTATGACATCGATGTCAATAAATAAATCAGCCAGTAAATTTATTCTGCCATTAACAGTAAATATCACATATATTTGTCTCGCTTGAAACACGAATGCGTGTAATAAGATGCTGACGATGTAATACATGTATGTTAGAGTGTCCTTCCGTTTTGTGGTACTGTTTCTTTCTATAACATTTTTTTTTTCAATTTTCAGGGGTAGAAAACGGGGCCTTATTTTTCATTTCACTTTATTCAACTATAGTTTTCTACAAAAGGCATCATGATGAGATGAAATTTAGAAATCCGGTAAAATCAGGTTTATAACAAACATCATTCATATCCTTTCCGGATTATTTAAAAACAGAAAAAGAAGGGTTATTAATACTACTTTCCTTGCGGGGCAAAAGGAATTAGTTTGATAAAACGGTGATACGCGGAAGGTTTCACCCGAGCCATGATTGCAAAGTCCCACATTTCTTTGCATTTTCTGTAATTACTGGAACTAATTTGTCGCGTACATCCACGTCCCCAGTATTTTCGCGCATGTTCACGTCGAAAACATTCAAGTCACAGCCTGCATTTCGAATTCAGGACAGCGTTAGAACAAATCAAGTTTGAATTTCGCATATGCGTCTAACGTTAATCCATACGTCCGCCCGTCCATCCACCTGCCCGTCTATCCCTATGAAGCCAACGGTAACCGAAACAAAGGAGCATAGGGGATGTCTTTTTTTTTAATTTGTGATTTTTCATCAACGACAGGATAATAAAAGCAGAAGAAAAACAACCACATGCCACCGGCGGGATCCGAACCCACGAACTCCGAATTTCGCGCCTGGTACTCTACCAACTGAGCTGCGTTGGCGGCTGGCCAATCTTCTGCCTTCAGCGGTATTTAAGTGCACTGTAACAGAACCTTACGTCCTAAGCAGCACCTCTTTCCATTCCCCTGCCTGCCTGCCTGCCTGCCTGCCTGCCTGCCAAACAGAACCTATAATTGGCGGTGCGACAGGCGGCCAACTGAGATTCTGTATGTTTGGAGCTTTGCGGCTATGTGTTATGTGTGCCCGCGTGGTTTCGTTTTTGATGCGCCTTAATTTACGAGTGCGGAGCAGCAGAGGAACTCCAAGGGCCCCTCTAAGAGCTCTTTGGACGAAGTTTATGCCGCGGCACGCAGCGGCGAGGGATAAACACCTGTGGCTACCTGATTTTAAATATGTCCGTACATACCAGTCTCTGCGTGACAATGGCTCGGCGGTGGCCAGCTGCCAAACCAGTAGCATTGGCTTGCTGCGAATGCTGCCGACTCCTCGGCGCTCGGACTAGCCTGCCAGACCCCGCCGCCTCAGCCCTCAAAAGCTTGGCACGCTTTGTGGGGTTCACTGAAGTGCAGGCCGCAGTTCTTTGCGAAAACTTCGTTGTCGGGATCGAGAACGGGATCCATCGTAACGTTGGTGCAAACGTAAACGAAGTGACGACTGCTGATAGAGGCCTTCAACGTCCGGGCGGCGGTAGTTTTCATTTCGGCTGCTGCTAGGCTGCACCGCTCGCTGACAGCAATCACGGAGTCCACGTTTACGTCAGTTGCGTCACTTTTGGCTATTTCGTCATCAGAGTCCCGAGTTTGAATCGTAGTGGCGGGAAAAGTTTTTCAACTTCGAATCCAGCTTGACAACTTGCGCCGCCGTACAAGCGACAATAAAGCCATGAAAGGCCGAACTATCGGATTTTGCTAGCAAAAAAAAAATGGTACCTGCAGTTGTCCTCAGTGTCCCTGTGGGATAAAATCTTCATCATCAAACTCCCAGACCTTTTTCACTTTCCATGAGTACAGAAGCGACAACGATAGGCGCACCACTCTCCTTTCGAGTGAGACCACATGGCCTGAGTTCCGCTGCGTCAAACTACGCACTCCTATTGGAAAAACCGTAGAGTGAGACCACTTTCATGGATGAGCCGCACCGACTATTCGGTTACGACGTATGGCCACATTACGTATGGCAACAGACCCCTGCAACCTCCTGAACGCAGCTATCGTTGTAAGATTGCTAAGGCAAATTAGATATACCGTTAGTTCTTCCAAGATAAGCACTCCCTGGGAATGTGAGGGAGAAAGCGAAAAATGAGCACAAGTCATTCGGTTCATTCTGAAAGACTCATGATACTGTCTTTGCCGGTGATACCCATTTTTTGGCTGGGAGCGTTCTTTTCTTAAGCCCGCGGAAGAGTGCTGAAACACTAGCCCCTGAGAAGCCTCAGACCCGAAGTCATCGTTTGAAGTCTCAGTTACAATAGCTGCTTCCTTTACTCCTTTGTTTTCTTTCACCTACCTTTCAAATGATGTGTAACTGGTTTTGTTTTTGAAAGACCTCTTCGCTGGCATTGTTCTGGATCTCGAATCTTCTTCCAGTTCTGATTGCCCTTCCCCTATCCGGTTCTAAGGAACACTATATTTTTCTAAATATGCTGAACTTTTTAACAGTCTGATGTATTGGTGTAAAAAGCAAGTAGAATCTCAATTACTGCATCTGACTTTCCGTTAAATGCATCAGTGCCAAAAACCGATGTAAATTCCTTCAAACTACATAAATATAGTTTATTGGGTACATGCGCCGTCATGCAATGTGTACATTTACAGCTCCTTACCGGAGAATTTTTTTTTAATATTGAAATATTGTACGGTACTGTTAAGGAAGTATCGAAGGTAATGGTTCACTCTTCTGATTCGCAGCAGAATATTTCATTTAGTTTTTCCCTCGCTCGCATTGAGCAGTTAATACTGCTATAGAAAACCAATGGGGAACTTGTTGACGATAGCAGAAATGTTGGTAGCAAAAAAATGCTATCCTGCCGAGGACAGATCTGCGGATATATTGGTTTTTATAGTGAAATGTTACATAATATAGAACAATAGCGTTCATAAACTCTTTCCTGCTGGAAAATGCCTTTGTTCAGAGTTTCTGGGTATGATTGAAGCGGCTGTGCTACTCGACGCACGCCGCCCACAGAGACGACTCTCAATCGAAGGGCTGCGATAAATGTGTGAAACGAAAACTGCGTAAGTAGATAAAACGGCGGTTACGTGAGTGTGTGTGTGTGAAATATATTTTGCACTGCCTATTCCGTGGCGGAGATCAGTGCCTTGTGGTCACGACGCATTGGTTTCTAACGGGACGGTATACGCCTATGCTTCTTTGCTATCTTGTCAGCGCACTCTAACTGGCACCAGTGCACGGGATCGCTAGTACAAAGGGGAGAAGCATGGAAGAACCACCGACGCCTGCTGTTGCGAAAATAAAAGGCCCAATGAACGAGGTTGAGGACAGTGCTCTTCTGGAGTCTCGTCGTAATCCTTGGCCGACCTTCCATTCTGACTACACACCGGAGGACCAGATGGCGGGAAGCACCGCAGGATGGGGTCAGAAAAGACACCAAGGTAGGCCGGAGCCTGACGAGCAACCTTGTGGTTAGAGAACGGTCCAGCACGACGAAAGAACACCTGACAGGAGCCTGTTCTATATGGTTGCTTAGCAGTCTCCAGTCAACCATTCCCAAGTACTGTCCTGTCCCCCGCCATATATCGCAGGTACAACCAGCGTGAGCGGTTAAAACAATAGACAAATGACACGTCAGAATGAGCACTCATGAAGCATGAAACCTCGACCTCCGACCTCGAGTACCCTGAGTCCCTCCGCCTATCATATATTTTCACAATTATTTTATTTTTTATTGCCTTGACCTCTATACTTGTACACGTAATCACCAACTGCCTCCTTTAAATATGCCGTGTCCGCGCTTCCTGCAATAGCTGTTGCTGCTCACTTCAACTTTAGCTGGCTGAACGTCCAGACAAGGGTGTGCAACTTCGTATACCTACCAGCGGCCACGGATTACAACGTACGACCGAAATACGCCTCCCCCCCCTCCCTGTTATCCTTCCTGTTACTTTCAGTCTAAAAGAAAAATTTCTCAAAATACACTATATATCTGTTACAGCGTTCCATTGAATACGGATATTGTGCGTCGACGCACCACACGTGTTAAGTTTATCTCAAACGGTGAAGCTGGTATCTTCAGCACATCATTTCGCGCATCATTCACGCAATACATGCGGGAACATTCCGTGCACACTGTTCACACTATGCAGGAGGATCATTCTGTGCACAGTGAGTGCACGAAATTTAATGCATGTATACGATGTGCCTTGCAATCGTAGATAATTGCAAAAAATGGTTTATTATTTATATAAACGCGTGAAAGCAGACCGCTATCACGCAATGGCCTTCACTGTCCAATGGCGACACCAATAAAATTCAGTTATCATACAGTTGCCTAATCAGTTCCCACGATGTTCCGACTCTTCTGCAGACAAAATACGATGACTGCTTCGTGAACAGTCTAAACCATAGTTCATGATCCGCGGTGCCGAAATGATCGGTGGCTCCCGAGAAAGCGAGCGCAGGTAGCGGTTCCCGTCGTATTCGTGCGGGTCTCGCTGCAGTCTTCACTGTTTCGAAGGTCACGAGCACAAAACGAAACGCCACCGTAGTTGTCGGAGCACCGACATCAATAACACATAAAAGAAAACGACGCCAAAGTGTCTGTGACCGGCGCCGCAAAGCAGCTGATAGCACTCCAGATAACGCGACTGACATAGCTCCCTAACACGCAAAGTATGCGGGAAGGTTGTAACGGCCGCACCGGTCAGAAATTCAAAAGAGAGAGAGAAAGAAATCTTTTGTCCTTTCAGAACCTTCTTGAGATCAGGTCTTGTTACAGACGCTAGCACTACAGACGCTGGCGCCAATTCCTCCTTCAATTACGTTGATAGCGGTAGGCGGACCAGTTACGGCTTCAGCGGAGGTTTTATATAGAGTGCACAACTCGAAACTAAATGATATCGATCCGGTAGAGCCTAGCTCGCGGCAGGGATTCGAACCGGCGACTTATGTACCCCCAATTCCACGTCTTTACGAATCTTCATATGAAAATTGCGGCTCCACAGTTTGTCGCTGAGTGTTCTGGTTGGTGGCATAGGGTTTCGCGTATCGCCTCGCGGCAGAGATTCTAGCTCGCGGCAGAGATTCGAACTGGCGGCCTATGTTAGGTGTGTTAACGCTCTATATTCGATCGCTGCCTCAGCGACGGCTCATTTTTTTTTAAATTAGTCTGAATGGAAGTTGCTTGCTCTTTCTACCCCCTGGTCCAGAGCACAAGAAAAATCTCAACGTTGTGTCTTTTAGTTTCGTTCACATTCACCCATCTGAGCACCGCAGCGGTGGCCAAGTGGTTGAGCATCCGCCTCGTATGCGGGAGGTGCGGGGTTCGATCCCCAGTGCCGCCGGGTATCCACCGGTGATACAATGGGTACAAGCTTTCCCCTGGTCTGGTGTTCGGCTTATTTAGGGTGAAATGCTTGGGAAATGGGTCTTTGACACCCCACCTTGAGAAAAAGAAAAAATACCTTGTGACATCGCGCTCTTTGGCCGTAGCTGCCCTTGCGACATAAAAATTCATCATCATTTAAATTCACCCATCTGCATTATGAATAACGGACACCTGAGCTTAAAGGGCCAGTCTACTGAATTTTATCAAGCATATTTTCTTTGCGGTTCAAATAATCAGGGCAGAACGTTCTAAAATGTAACGTTTTTTTTTTTTTGTACATGGGGACCATGTCCAACCTTCTCTAAAAAAGTTTTAATAAAGGAAAGAACTGTCAGATACAGTTATGGAAATGCTGAAAGTAATGGTCCATTCTTCTGAAGTGTATCAAAATATTTATTTGAACTTGTTTCCATCGATCGCATCTAGCAGTTAAGACCGCCATAGAAAACCGATGAGGAACGCTTTTGATAGCAAAAACGCTAATAGCAAAAAAAATAAAATAAAATCAAAGACTGCCATCGGGTGGTCGGCGGATATATTGAGTGTTAAACTGAAATCTTAGATTATAAGGAAACATTGCGTTAATAAACTGTTTCCTGCTCAAAAATGCTTTGTCCAGAATTGCGTGATTCCTTTACGTTTAGTATAGGCAGATTCTGCAAGTCGTAAATTTAGAGGAGCGCTAGGAGCATGGCTTCAACTGAGACACACTTGTTGCCAAACAGCCTCAAGGCTATAACAAGGCGGATTTATAGTGGTGGCGAAGGCTGGGCCGAAAAGTGGTTTAGCGCGACTGCAGCACAACCAGAGGATGGGGGGGGGGGGGGGCAAAACACTCATATAAATAAATGATAAAACTACAAAATTGGAATGTAATCTGCCAATAGAAAAGAAAAAATATATTAGCACCTTGTTTTATGAAAGAGGTAAGTCATTTTATTAAAACCTGGCAAATTTTGTATTTTTGCAACACTCTTGACCTGCCCCCTATTCATGATGTGTGCGGTGCATTACAGCGCGTCTTTGCAGGCCTTGTTTCGATACCCGGCTAACCCGGCCACAGTGGCGATTTCTTATCGCCAGCTGTCTGCGATGGCGCGCCTGGTAAAGCGTATAAATTTAGCTCGCCGGTCTCAAAATGCTCCTTTTGCGAAGTTTTCGTCGTCCTTGCACGTCGCTTCTTTGTCACCGTTCGGTAAGATTTGCACCCCGCTGCACCGCTGCGGCAGTTTTCTCGGTTTTTTCGTTTCCTTCGGCGTGCGGCCAGTGGAAGTCTTTTTCCGTCTTTGCACGCTTCGCGCTCTTCTTTTGAAGCGCTTAGCGCTTCATTTCAAGATGAGCTTGCGGCATGTGAAGAAACGATGCTCCGTGGTACACCAAGGAGGTACACTGCGACAGCGTGGATAGTACCATTGGTGTCACGCTTGTACTTCATGTGTACTTTTGTTGACGTAAAATTACTTCAAATTGATCCGGCTAACGACTAGAAGTACTCTGGATATGGTACGCCGGCTCAATGTATGGTATTTGCTCCAACGTTGAGCACGTTTGAGGGTGCTAAAGCTGGCTTTAACATTGGCTTGCAGATGTAAACGCACCTGCTATATTCTTTCAGCTGAAGAAATTAAATGTGAAGAATAATCCCAGTGTGCTCTATGGTCTGTGTTGATGCGCCTACTTATGTCATGTTATGTTTGCTTCAATTGAAGCTGTCGTAGCATTGTTTTCTATACTTTTCAATTTCCTGACAACGTTCGTGGCACTTCAGGGCTTTTTCCTATCTGCACTGTGACTATTGAGATGATTAGCCAACTTAAACAATACTGCTTGTGCTGCCTGTGACATGTATTTTTTGTTTGTGTGCCAAGGGTGTGCTTTGTGACTGTATTTGTTTGGTTGCTGCAATAAACAATGAATATGAAACTATGAAAACCATACTTGCCGTACACTCTATTGCGAACTGTGCACTTGAGCCAGTGTTTTGTGCATCATACCTTGCTGTACTCAAAAGCTCTCAAAAGTACTAGCACCAGTATTTGCACTACGAATCATGCATGCTTCGCCAGTGTCTGGAAGTGTTGCTGCCTTTCTATGCTGCCCCTCCTTTACCAGTCACTTTCATTGCGTTCCCAATTGCACATTAACAAGGCCATAACTAGCAGGAACTCGAGCACATTTGACTGGCAAAGGTTGGGGCGCGCTGAAAGGCAGCAACCTTCGAGAGATACGGGCTCGAAAACGCGGTTTCTACAGAAAGACCGCTTTATAATTCGCGCCAAAAGCATACGTATGCGTGACGTCATTCTACGTCACGTTTGCGTAGTTTGCCCCCCAAAATCCAGGGGGCGCTGGAGTGCCCATGAGCCGCCATTTTTTGGACCAATGGGCGTCTATGGAGCCTTCGCTGCCAGTATACATCTACCTTGGCTATAATTCGCAGACGACGGAACTTCAACACTAATGTAAGTTTAAAGACGCCACCACGCGCAGATGAAGCAGCAACCCCAGCTGGAAGCAGCATGTGTGACGCAAGATCATGAGCATCCCAGGTCTGCGTCAGTCAGTCGATCGATCGATGATCAATCAATCAATCAATCAATCAATTAATCAGTTAACCATTTAGGATTAGTTACCAAGCCTGCTAGTAAACACGTCTTAGCTGCATTCCGATACCCTAAATCGTTGACAATGCTATGTAGAAGAAAGCGCTCGATCATCTGACTCAAAAAGTCTAGATTAAAACATTGCTGACATCCTTAGGCGAAAAATCCTTTATACTGCCCGCCAACGAACAGAGTGACAGTTTGAACATTGTATGTCATCCACCAATCGCTTCTAGCCTCACTTTCTCTGCCAGTTGAAAAAAATATTAATTGCTGACAAAACCACCAGCTATGCCCTATAGTTTTTGCCACCATACAGAAAGGTTTACCAAATGTCAATAATTCTTCACTCGATTTTCATGGCAGAATGACGCTTTAGGCTCCCTCCTTCGACATTTTTTTCCTGTTTGCCCATTTCCACGTTATACGCACACAATTTTCCTGACCTTTCCATGCAGAAAGCAAGTGCTGACGAAATATTTTTGGTTCAAATTTTGCGATAGCCCACTTTAAATTCTCTTATAGGCACCTTTAATACAGAGGAGCGCTATCCACAAAAGCCTCCTTACTGCGCCTGAACTAGACCTGCTGCTGGTGCACTAAGGTAACACTTTACCGCTAGCAACGACACACGCGCCGACTCTGTTAAGTCGCGCCGCATAAGAACAACGGATTAAGTTTTTTTTTTCGTTGCTGTAACTCATCTCTTATGGAGTGCAAGTTTTCTGAGTTCTAGATAACAGCGGCGTGACGTGCCACAGTGGTAAGTAGTACTCGTAGGCGAACACGTAAACGGGGCTGTCCGGGCTGGCCAGCGCGGTCCTCTACTGCATCGATCCATCACAGAGACGCTGCCGGGGAGTCTCCATTACATGGCGCAGAAACAACGGCAACTGTGCCTCATGCAGGTTCCACCCAGAAGCGGTCCGGTTTGCTACCGGTGTACGCTGTAACGCACTCGGAGTGCTGCACGACTGACTCCCCAATCTCCTCAGCCCTTTCGGTTAAGCGCGCTCAAATGCTCTTTGCCGGCGAGGAGTCACGTGCGACTTCCTGCCGCGAAACTGGGGGTAGCTGCGGCTTTGGGAGCGCCTCTGGACGCTCCGCGTGACGCCGCGCAGAGCACCTCACAAGCGTGCGCATTCAAACGGCCCAGCGGGCTTATTCACGCTGCGAACGAAGCCATGCAGCTCGTCCTGGCGGGGCCAGAGAACACGTTGAACACGCGCGGCTCCTTCGGGATTGCCGGACCGCAATTCAGGCAGTTTAAACATACCGCCGTCTGTGGAGCAATCCGAACATTGCGTGGTTTACAGGCGTATGCTATAGTGGAACCAATATGTTCAGAGCGGTGTTTTGATGCCCTACAGCTAAGCTGTAGCCGTTATGCTGCTGGGCACGATGTCGCAAGTTCTGCGCCTGCCACGGTGGCCGCATTTCGATCGCGACGCAGTGCAGAAACAGCCGAGCGCTGTGCTGTATAGTTGCAAGGTAAACAGCAGCCCCAGGTGCTCGACCTAGTAAACTGCACAGACGCGGGGCCTTGCAGGCACGTTAGTAGGCACGCTGTATCAATGGGGTAACCCACCACGGTGCCTCATCAGGGTGGTGCCAGAAATTATTGCACGAAAACAGAGATAGCTCACTGCTTAAGCAAGCGTTGAAATATGTTTGAAGAGAAAAGCACCTTCATATTTATAGCGGGCATCATGGTACCGATAGAATCGCGATATCTGAAAAGATGCGTGTCGCCAGCTTAGTACGCCACATGTTTTGTTCGCAGAGTAACCGCTGCCTATCAAGATGCGTTACCGTGATGGCTGCCACCATGGCTATCAAGCATGTGGAGGGAGAGAGAGTGTATGGGAGTGAGGCCGTCGCTTTGGCTCCAGAGTCGCTTTCTTTTTTTTTGCTCTGTATATTCATTAATCCTTGAGCGCACCATCATGGGATCACAAATCAGAGACAATATATGACAGCTTCGCGTTCCATAAAATTTGGGTTACATAGTCGTACGCGCAATTATTCATCAAAAGCAGGCAATGAGTGCATGCACGCTGCCCGGGGTAGATTATTTGGCCGCAACGCTCAGACTAACCGGTACGTAGACACGCACAAGAGCCATCAAACACCACAGATGTGAGGGTTCTTCTAAGCGACACGAAGAGGGTCGATTATTTTGAAAAAGGAAAAAAAAAACGAGTTATACTGAAAAAAAAAAAAGGTTTTGTATATACAATGTTCGAGTTATCTGTCAAACGAATGAAACTATTTCGCCAGCTTATGACGTGCGTGGCCTCTACGACAACTTTACTGCTTACTGTTTTCAACACCTACAATCCTAGTTCGTGACTGTAAGGTGGAGCATTTATATGAAATAATTACATCGGTTTCTGCTAAGGTGGAGAGGAAGACTAGATGGTGAGATGCGCAAACGGCAAAGTTTCCTTTATTATATATAACTAGTTACCGAGAGTGTATTTCCCCTAATACAATATCCTTGGTAGCTGGGCGGTTTAAAATGGCTCACTAAGTGCATTCAAAAAAGAACAAAATATGGTCCAGGAGCACATTTTTTCTTTGAGCAACAATTTTTTGGCACACAAGGGGGTATATGTCACAGAGAAACTGCGTGAGCTCTTGCACGCCATATTGTTCTTGAAACTGCCAACTTTAGCGCATAGAAACAAGCTCAATGATTTTTTAAGACAAAGAAAATGTGAATGTGTCGCTGAAAATCGGTAGCGTGACGGCATGGGTAAAAGGAAAAACTAGCTATAATTGATGACGTCAGTCCCGATACGTCATCTGTTTTATCTCATTTTTCTCTTTGGTGGCTAGCATTTGTTTTACCCACGGCGTCATGCCTTTACCTCGCCACATGAGTTTTCGTCGAACTTTGGACCAAGATATGCAACAACAGCAAGAAAAACATATCCCACGCATCAAATGGTTCACTGTATCTGCAGACTGTTACAGCGGAGGTTAACAGGAATTATTAAAAATAAACTTTTCGAGGTCTAGAGATGGTTTTTGCGGCATTGTAACATCAGTGTTGGCGGACATAAAAAAAAAACGAATCTCGCTTGTTAACAAAGCTGTTTGACTATATTCTCACGAGTAATCTTTTACCAACTGCAGTTCGGCGCCTGGCTGCAGTCAGAGCTTCGTAGCCGGCCGTTAGTGATAGCCACACATCTCCTTAGAATATATTAAAAAAAACACGACTGAGCTCGGCTCTGTGGCTCAACCAATCTTGGCCATAACGGGCGCGTTTCAAAGATTGCGCCTCTTTGGGTAGCGCGCTGCGACGTTCACCTATAGTTTTCGTCACTTCGCCGCGCACGTACGTGCCACGTGCGTCCGCGCTCCAGTGCTCACCGGTGCTCGCTGCTCCAGAGCAGGTGGAAGAGTGTGGGTCACGTGGCATGTGCGCTAAGGTCATGCGATGCATTATGCCCTCTATAATGTCCTCCAGCACTCCACAATTAATGCCGCAGAAGCCGTCTATATGCTGTTCTCTGTCGTGTGTACGCCTATTTTAGCTGGCTGTAGCCAGTGCTTAAAGTCTGGCTCAATCGAAGGGCGTCTCTAGTGATTCGAGCACAGGTGGAGAGCGAAATAAAGAGGAGGAGAACGGAATTGTCAGCCTGTTTTACACATCGTCTCAGACAAAGGGCGTATAGTTATAGTGTACAAAGAACCGCACGCATACAGAATGAAAATAAACAAAAAAAAAATAGTGGTAACTAGAAACGTCACCTATCTTCTCCGCGTGGCGGGAAAAATTAGGAAAAAAGGTTATGAATGGCTTAGAGCTGATTTTTGTATTTGGAGATGCTGGAAGCTTTCTTTACGCGCTAAGGTTACTGGGGGGGGGGGGGGGGGGGGGACACTGCACTCGGTTTCGCATTGTTATTAGGTAGCCTTGGAGATGAGTGGCCAGCTCTTAACCGACTCTTGGTGTGGGGTTACGGGTTTCTCTTTTTCTTCGAGCCTTTGTGTAGTGCTGCCGACCTTTCATTTTTTCATCGGAGGTTTTAGAAAACATGCTCATGATTTGTGCTAAAAATCACGGTGAAATTTTTGAAACGATAAAAAGAAATGCTTCGAACACCACTGACAAGAAGAATAGAAAGGTTGCCTGCTTCAGGTTCATGCAGTCTCTGCATTCTAGCGCGGGGGGTCTCAGATCTCTCGTCAGTACTGGTGCGGTAAGGGCTGGCTGTGAACATTTTGAACTACACCTAAAAAAGCCTATTTTTCAAATTAAAATCATCTACGTCAGATTCTTACAAAAAAAAAAAAACGCCCAATGACCGGAGCTCGCATTTCATGATTAACATGACAATGGGACTAAATTGCTGAATCGCCGTCTTTAAGTTGTTGGCTGGAGGACATTGTGAAAACGCATACAGTGCAGACACGTGCTGTTTGTCACTATCCCTGATAAACTGCATTCCTAAATATTGCAACTACCAACAGTATCTGCCCACATACAGTATATACAAAGGAGTTTTACAGAGTATAGGCTGGCTTTCTTTCTTTTAATTCATTTCTTTCTTTTCTTGATGCGAAACTTGCTGAATGCGTCCCCGTTACTTGTGTGGCCGACCCAGATTCGAATGTTAACAATCCGCCGCGGTGCTTCCGTGGTTACGGCGTTCGGCTGCTGACCCGAAAGACGCTCGTTCAATCCCGGCCGCGGCGAACGCATTTCGATGGAGGCGAAATGCTGGAGAACCGTGCGCAGTGCGATGTCGGTGCACGTTAAAGAACCCCAGGGGGTCGAAATTGTCTGGAGCCCTCCACTGCGGCGTCCCTCGTAGCCTGAGTCGCTTAGGGACGTTAAAAAAACCATCGAATGCCAACGTGTTACCATAAAGCTGGCGGGGTCTGTAAGCACATGCGACGAAACGAAGGCGGCACACAAGCCAGCATTCAATGAATCGGGCTTCCTCGTTTCTGTTGCCGGGAAAATAACTAATTCGGACCGTTAAAATTTCTCTCACTCGTTTTTTCCTTGAATATAGCGCGTTTCATTAAAGTCACCCGAAACACATGCTCTTAGTGGACACCTGTTGATACCTGGTTTGCCACGATTTCCTGGCAGTGGGCATTTCTGCACGTAGTCTTTTTTTGTTTTGTGAAAGCATACTAAAACTCATTGTACAGGACAATTTTTGTGCATACTCCCAGCAGATAATCCACAGCGCAAACTGTTACGAGGAAAGATAATTGAGGGCACTTTTTTTTCCCCCGCAGATAATAGTATGGCGACAGCTGCTATATAGACCATTCGAAAGCTGCCAAAGCTAGCTTTCCTGCACAGCAAAAACTCCTTGACCATGGTGGCGCGGCCCCTACCAGGGTCAGAAGTTGGGTGCAGTATGTTCCACGCCTTATGTCATGCACGCACATGGCGAGCAGCCACGTGGAACAGCATTTGTTCCACCCTTCTTTCGCCGTTGCAACTCGAGGCGAGCGTACTGCACCTGCGAAGCAGTTGCTTGTCAGAGCTGCGCGTAATCCCTTTATCGCGATAGCACCACACGGCAGAAGCGGGCAGGAAAGGCGCGCGGCATTATTGTCATTATTGGCGCCTCCATCGGTGCACCCGATTCCTGTCCACGAAACAATCCGGGCCGCCATGGTGAAGGCGTTTTCGCTGCGCAGAGATGCTCACTTCCAGGGGTTTGGAAAAGGCTCATAGCGACAGCAACGATGACGACCCGACTGCGCGCACGTGTTACAGACGCCGCCATGGGTGAATGCGGGCTGTAACAGCAGGCATGGGGACGAGATGGAAAGTGGCAAAAGCCATTGAGACTCTGACACCTGCAATAATTAAAAGAACACGTGAAGTCGAAAAGATCAGACTGTTCCGGAGAGGCCGTCACATTCTCGCTGTAACAGGGCGCGGATGAATGACCTGCAAAGGCCAACTACATTTCCTTTGCTAAAAATGCAAGCTGCTCATCTGTATAAAAACGCTAAGGCGCCCGTGTGCTGTGCGATGTCAGTGCACGTTAAAGATCCCCAGGTGGTCGAAATTATTCCGGAGCCCTCCACTACGGCACCTCTTTCTTCTTTCACTCCCTTCCTTATCTCTTCCCTTACGGCGCGGTTCAGGTGTCCAACGATATATGAGATAGATACTGCGACATTTCCTTTCCCCCTAAAATCAATTATTATTATTATTATTATTATTATTATTATTATTATTATTATTATTATTATTATTATTATTATTATTATTATTATTATTATTATTATTATTATCACTACATAGAGCACTTTCACAGTGTGACAGATCATAATGGGTACAATACAATGACAAAAAAGTATATAACGCAAGGATCAAAGGACGCGATTGCTTTACAAAAAAAAAAAGAAATAATAATGCAGTGTAAAATGTGTAGCAAGTGGTGAACGTATTGATTAGATGTAACATTTCATGAGCAACTTGAATCCTGGCCGAGTTTGGTTGAGAATTCCTATGCCTCGATTGCGAAAATTATTCAGAAGTTTGGGTGGGCGACACTGAAGCATTTGATCAGCATAATTAGTACGGGACATGGGAACTTTCCACACCTCTGTATGACGAGTTAGTTGTGCTGGTGCAGACTGCGCAAGTTTGCTACTTCAGTGAATGTAATGCAATGTTTTCGAGAACTGAAATAAAAATGTTTTATTAGTCTTTCATTATAGCTTTGCTAAATTTTTAGGAAGATTATATTTTCCGGAGACCGGTTCAACGTGCTCTGTATAGGGTAGGTTTTCAATAACACGCAAGCTTTTTTTGCAATAATAGACGTTCGTTAATATCGATGATGATGCCCCGAATTACAGATCTCGAGGCAGACAAAATTTACAAACTTAATTATCCTTTCTGTATGGGTGCACGAGCTAGCATAACGCAACAATTCTGGTTTTTCTCTCGATTCTTCCACAATTTGATTGTCAGAGTGTTAAACTTGTTGTATCATTGCTACAGAACTTCATTCACCGAGCGAAACAGAGATGCATCACCAGACAAAGCATGGAAACGCTAAATCGTTCACTTCTTGCATACATTTTTGTACTGACACAAAACAAAGCATTCTATCGTGTTGTTTTCACATTACGCTGAAAATCGAGTTACTCGAGCGAGGCCTTTCAGTTTTGTCAAACGTTGCGGTCAGATCAAAAGATAGGTCAGATGATCGCGACGAGTATTTGTTGAAATTTCTGAGCGGTTGCGCTTTAGTTTTCTTGCCATCAGCGAGAACATGCAGAAACTGCTTTGAAACGTGGCAGGCACTGGCATATGACAGTAGTAGTGTCGAATTATGTAATGAGCGGACTGCGGCTTACGGGCAATTAAGGATGCGTCGCGTCGTTTCCGCAGGGACTGCCGATCCCTTCACGTCAGATCTGTAGACGCATACACCACAGCCAGATCATAATTCACGATCCGCCGGCGCTAGTATGTCGGACAGTGCGATCATTTTTTTTTTTCTCTGCCGCAGCGTGCGTTGTGGGAGAACGGTACACCTTGACCCATTTTTCAGCATTCCGCGAGATGCCACAACAAAGGAACCCGCCCTGCAGGAGCGTGACTCGCCGGGCAGCGGCAAGACACCCTCCACCCCAGCCAGCGCAGGGCGTAACGCTTGCGCGATCGGGCCGCGTCGCGACAAGAGGCGGCTGGGCGGCGTTACCGCTGGCGCCATCTGCGTGGTTCACCACCAACTGCCCATCAACGCCTTCCCCCTAGGCTCCTCACGCGTGGGAATTTCAATCACTCCGTGATCACGCTCTGATCGCTTCTCCCGTTTTGCAGTGATGGGCGTGGTCACAGTGCGGCCGATAATAAATCATTTCTGCCATCATTTCTGAAAGGTCAAGTTAAACAGTTATGAAAGCCTGCCATTAAGCCAGGGTGACGATATTCGACCGCAAGCGGAAATAAACGCTCGTTACGCGGCAGTATCGACGCCCACGCACGCACCTAGGAACGAGATACGGAGCCCGTTATCTCACCGAGTAACTTGTCCTTTTACAGCTGCCGTTGTATGAGGTACTTTTTCGGGGAAATGTGCTGGTGTTGCCGCAGTGTGTAACCAAAACTCCGGGGCCTTAGCTTCTCCGGCCTTGAGAGATAAATATTATCTGGAGCCGTGTTTTGTAACGATTCTTTTCTCGATTAGGTCTGTGGCCTCCTTGCCATTTCTAGGCACCGGCCTTGATACCAGGGCCGCTGACAAACACTGCTTGCGAGCTGCCAGCTTTTGACGTCAAAGGTAGCACATATCAACGATGAAGAAGCAATGGGAATGAACTGAGAAAAAAAAGTTTACATTAAATACAGCATCTGGATTCATTTTTTCTTAACTTCACGTTCAAAAATTAACCGCAATAATGCGAACAGAAGTACCATCAGAGTCAAATGAAACACAAACGGTACAACTAAAATGCGAACATAAAAGCACAAAAATATCAGCTGCTGTAGAGGAAATGCAGGCTTGATCCATTAAAAGGACACTGAGGAGAAATTGAAGTTGGCATGTTGGTAACCGTGGAAGGAGCAGGGGGAGTAGGGTTCCTCAATGCGTTCCCTCCCCCGCCGCTCCTCGGGCGGCGAAATGAGGAGCGGATCAGCGTAGGTGGCGACGCCCGCCTGGAACAGCGGACTGTGATGAGTGCTAATCGACGAACGCGCATGTGTAGAAAACTAAAATAATGGTCTGTGGCTATGGAAATACACGTGTTGCTGTCAGTCTCTTTACCTTGATATATCGCGAAATAAAAATAGCTCAAGAGCTGTCGCGAAGTCTCGCTTTACGAAGCGGTAATGGTTGTGTTTTTTTTTTTAAGGTGAAAACCTTTAGTGGCTCATACTACCGTCCGTCCGTCCGGCGTTACATCCAGCGCCGGGGATGACTCATCGACGAGCGCAGCTGCCAAAATATTAAGGCGACAGCCTTTAATGGCTCATGGCCGCGTCCGTCCGTCCGTAACGCTCTTTAACTCGATAAGAAAAGAAATCTTTGTGCGCAATGATACTCAAACCACCACCCTTCCGTCCCGCAGCCGAGCGTGATAACGACTACGCTGCTTCCTGCCAACGCACATGTTGTTCTCGTTGCCTAGGACGCTGGAGAGTGTTTGCGGAAATGCGTCGAATCAGACGGATGCCTCCCAAACGCCCTCCAGTGTCTCCAGCATTTAAGATTCACAAACAAGTGTGTACTTAACATCTTGACCACACATCAGTGACACAAGCAGCAACACCGAGCTAAAGGATTTCGCCTCACCGCACTTTAGGTCGACAAAATGCCCTCCTGAATTTTTCTTTCCAAAATGAGGTCACCAAGAGAAGGGTGCTTTCCCACCCACCCAATTTCATGCGTGCTGCAGAGTTTTTCTCGTTGTAAAGAAAGCGCACACATTATGAAAAAGTCCCACATGTCCACACCTGTGCGCCGCGACAGCAGTGCTTTCAAACGCGGAATTCATGAACGTAACCGCGTTTGATGACGACGCGAATGTGACGGGCGTAAACAAGTGGGATTTTTTTCATACTTTTCGCGCTTTCTTTTTTTCAGCACGGGAAATAAAAAAAAACTGATAATTAGACGTTTTTTTTTAGCATGCTCTACATATTGCCAGCAGATTTTTGGCTGAAAAGGCAGTAGGTGAAAAACTAATTCTTACTAATTTCTTTAATTATTCAAATGACCAAAATACAAACATACTCTGGTGGTCAGATGCTTAGGGGAAATTCCCAAGGTGGAGTAGATTCGTAATAAGGGAGTGATTACTCATTGGCATCCACCCTAGCGCAGTCATACGGTTACAAAGGAAAGCTGTACAGAATGCGCTACACCTTTGCTGTAGCGTGTTTCATGCTTGCACCCACTAACAAAAGCGAGATAGGCCGCACATTTTTATGGCCATTTCATGTGCAAAGAGTGGTGCCCCTTCTGAAATATTTTAAGCAGCAGCATTTGGTCTTGATATGAAGCAAAATACTTTTTTTTTCCTGCAAGGAATGTCATTAAAAGGAGGGCTGTTTCTCTGCGAAATGAGCCATATACAGGAACAGAAACTAAGTCAAATTATAATGTAATGAGAAATAAACTGATACATGTTTCTTTTCGAAAAACTATGATAACGAAAGAAGTACCGTAACACCTATAAAACCTGCACGCAAATCCTGTTTCAAATAAAAATTGAGCCAGCTAGACCCTGCTGATGTACGGATGAAAATGAGCCAAACGCTCGTGAAAGCCTTCTTTGTGAGCTTGAACCTCACAACTTGAACTGTTTCGAGCTGGTTTAATTAATGGCTTTCTCCAGTGCTACTTTCTCAACGACTCCGAAGTATATGGAAAGACCGGCGGAAGATCTGAGCCCATAAGATGACGCGTAACGAAGGCTCGTCGCCGAGGAAGCAAAGATGCACAATTGCTACATTGAACTTTAGAGTGCTTAGCTAGGCTAATTGGCTATGGCTTCCCAAGTTCATTATTACCAGCGAAACGTCGGACGCTGACAGGAAACGACGGGATTGATTGTCCTGTGCTGTCTGCGTCTACTATTTCGCAACTAATCATGAATGTAGGATGCTGCAGCGAAGTACAATAAATTTCAGATCCCATATATTCCAGGTAGTTAAATTTTCCGCTGCCGAAGTGGGAACATAAAAAAAACGGCTGTCACGTCAGCAGTTGTGACAGAAGCCTGCTATTTACATTTACTTGCCTGTGTTGGTAAATCACCGCAGTGCCCCTGATTGCACGCAATGAAGGTTCTAATAGTTTTTCTGCTCATTTCACAGCATAATCATTTTGAAGCATTACTTCCATAAAGAGAGCTTGGATTAACACTGTATAAATATAGTTTTGGTAACAAAACTGGGTCAGCTCTTGTTTTACGTCGGTAACAGCCACATCCAAAGCATACACGCCGATATTGACCAAATTATTTTCATAATTTTTCTGCACATGGTGACGTAGAGTTGCTCTAACTTACGTGTAAAGTGTATTGTACAGCAGCTTGGACAGCGCTATGGTTTGTGCGGATAAAAAACTTTCGCGTTTTTCTCAGTATGCGTTTAGGTGGATTTGGCTTACTTCGACAACTCCTCAAATAGATGTGCCTTTTCCACACATTTCTTTAGAGCACTGAGTAGTCAGCGTGTACAAGCATACATGTAAATATTTCTTTTCTTTTGTAGCACATGATCTTGCAGCACACTCGCACGCAAAGCGTTGTCTGTCCACAACGCAGCTTTCGAAGAGCGTTAGCTCTTATTACTTGGCGTTTGCCAATGACTCGTCTGTTTGCAGTGAAGGTCAAATTGACTAAAACATTAACCACGCAACCACACTATATCACATAGCAAAAGTGGGCGCGTGGCCTCAATTGATACCTATACTTCCTATCCGTTATACCGGGTGTCCCAGCTAACTTGAGCCAAGTGTTAAAAAATAAATTATTAGAGACAGACGAGTCAAAGCATTTGCGTATTGGTGACAGCCACCTTGCGCACCACAGGCATATTTTTGTTTCGCAATTAATTAATAGTTTAATGAAGTTTAATTATGGTTTCTCATCTGCGTGAGACAGTGGCACACATGATGGTGCGAGTTGCCGCCCCCAACATATCGGCCTGCCACTGCTGCGGGGCCGTCAAGTCAAGGGTGCAGGCGATTTCGTTTGCTCAAACCACGCTTGACAGCAGCACGATCGTGGCGCGCGAATGCGTTAGTCACATGGTTTATTTTGTATTTCGCGGGCTTTCTTTGGAGCTGGGAAAAAAAGACGCACGTGAGGATTGCCTTGTGGTAAATGATGGAATGGGGGTTTCTGTCGGTGCTCGACAACTCTTCAAATGCAATTTGTTGTCTAAAATCAATATTTATCAACTTAGATAATTAAACTTCATTAAACTATTAATTGCGAAACAAACGTTTCTGAAGGTGCTCGACCACTCTTCGAATGCAGTTTGTTGTGTAAAGTCAGTATTTATTAATTTAAATAATTAATCTTTATTTAGTTATTAATTAATTGCGAAACAAAAAATTGCCTGTGGTGCGCCAGGTGGCTGTCACCGATATGCAACTGGTTGCAATCGCCTGCCTCGAATAATTTATATTTAGACCCTTGGCTCAAGTTAGCTGGGACACCCGGTATGTGCCAGTATAGCGGCCATCGAAGTGGGACCCCGCCCCCCTCCTCGGACCACCATTTGCATTATATTTGGGGGCCACCCGTCTGACGCAGAATGTTCGATGTGGCGTCAAATGACTTGGCATGTTCCTGAGGATAAAATTACTAATTGAGATGAAGTCCAATATATGCATGAGATTCGCAACGACGACCTTTCCGCCCCCAAGCCGTGCATTCCGAGGACTTTCAGGCTGCCATTACGGCCGAACTGTTAGTCGCAGGGGTTCCAGATGGTGTCAAACGATTCGTAGTGCTTGGATGCACACGTTTATAAAATTTACGAACTGATATAATGAGGAAATATACCGGATATAGCCAAGGTGGCTGTAAATCACAATAGTATTGCAAAATCCATGAAAATAGATGGCGCTGCTTGTGTCTTAGAAGCTTGTTGTTTGAGGCCAGGACGGGAGTTTTGCGGACTAAGACATATAGAGCCAGGTACCATGAGACAGACACGTTGTGCGTTGCGTGCGGAGAGGAGGAGGAAACGGCTGAACACTTGATACTTTTCTGTAAAGGGCTTCAACCCTACAGTGGAAAGAAGCGGGGCTGATTTATCCAAGGCATTGGATTTTAAGGACAGTGAAGGGGAAATATATTTTAAGCGGGTAGAAGTAACTAAGCGAAGGTTATCTGATTGGGGGCTAAAATCAAGACAAGGGTAAAATTTCATAAGTCATGGCTAGGTGGCTTGATCCACCGCCCGATTTAAAGGGTTCAGCCGTATCCATCCATCCATCCATCCATCCATCCACCCACCCACCCACCCACCCATCCATCCATCCATCCATCCATCCATCCATCCATCCATCCATCCATCCATCCATCCATCCATCCATCCATCCACCCACCCACCCACCCACCCACCCATCCATCCATCCATCCATCCATCCATCCATCCATCCATCCATCCATCCATCCATCCATCCATCCATCCATCCATCCAAGCGCTGACATGGTGCCCACCCGATACAAAGGGTAGAGTCAATAAATCATCATCATCACGATCATCATCAGGGATGTTTCGGGAAAAGAAACATCCTCGAATGTTTGGATTTGGTCTTCTCCACGTTTGCTGAGCGCACCGATGTAAACCCTTGAAGCTCCCGTAGCTAACGCTCTTAAGCCGAACGCTGAGGCAGTGTTGGTGGAGAATTTTTTCACAGCACTAGCTGTATTACAACACAGTTCCTCATACTTCGAGCGTAATCGTCATCCTCGTCCGTGTCCTTCCGCACGCATGACCTCCTCTCCTTTCCTCCCCCGGATGGAGGCAGGGAAGAAAGCGAGAAGAGGAGGGGGAGGCAGAGAAGAGCAGCAAAAGGGGAAGGCGCCAAGAAGAGAGGGGACTTGAGGGCAGCGGGAAAAGTAGTCGAGCGCGGCCGCGGCGGCTGCATTTCGATCAAGGCGAAACGCACAGGACGTCCGTGGGCTGCGTGATGTCAGTGGAAGAACCCCAAGGAGGTCGGAGTGAATTCGGGGCACTCCACTACACCTGCCGCGGTGGCTCAGTGGTTAGGGCGCTCGACTACTGATCCGGAGTTCCCGGGTTCGAACCCGACCGCGGCGGCTGCGTTTTTATGGAGGCAAAACGCTAAGGCTGCTGTGCAATGTCAGTGCACGTTAAAGATCCCCAGGTGGTCGAAGTTATTCCGGAGTCCTCCACTGCGGCACCTCTTCTTCCTTTCTTCTTTCACTCCCTCCTTTACCCTTCCCTTACGGCACGGTTCAGGTGTCCAACGATATGTGAGACAGATACTGCGCCATTTACTTCCCCCCAAAATTAATTATTATTACTATTCACTCCACTACGGCGGCTATTTCGCTCTTCTTTTTTTTTAATTCCCTCCTTCATTCCTTCCCTCACGGCGTCGTTGAGGTGTTCACCGAGAGTGAAACAGTTTCCGCGCCGTACCTTTACTTATAACCAATTATTAGCAGCTATGCGCGCGCCTGCACAGTAGTGACCACCACATAATGATAAGACCCTTTCGGTGCGCAGCCCCCAAACGCAGCCGAGGCGCAACATCGTGCTCTGTACGCTGCACGTATGCGGGAGGCCAGTGCCAGAAACCTGTGGCCGGTTGCACGGAGGACGAATATCCTCGGGACGCAGCCCGCAAACGGACTGGGCGACTAGATCCTCAAGCCCGTATATTTCTCGCGTCATAAAGCACCCATTATAATCCTTTCATAATACAAACCCGATCGCCGCACAGTCATGCATGACGTCACCATTATGCTAATCATTTCGCGAACCGGCTAGCGCTGATTTCTCGTCGTACCCTTCGGGTAATTAAGCGGCTATAATTTTTTATCAGTGTAAACACAATGATACAAACTATCTGCATTAGGTAAGCGCCGGATTTTCCTTTCACCACCTCTCTTTAGGCTGCAGCCAGCTAAGTTGTGGAGAATACAGCGCGTGCCACTTTGGCGTCAGCAACTTTGCACGCTCACTTCTTTCGACTGCAAACACTAAGCAGGTTGCTTGTGGGGCGCGAACTGCTTTCGGGGCTGTGCGCCTTCTGGCATCCCGGAGGTCGAAGCCAAAGCGTTAGAGCGCCAACGTCTCCGGGAGAACAGGGCGCGAGCTGAAACAGAGCGTGTTTACTAACGCAATTATCACCGAGCGGCAGCGCCCGAACGCGAGCGGCTTTGGCGCTGGAGATGCATGAGTTGTTCAGCCACCTGAAAAACGGATGAAGCGAGCCGTTCGAACGCCAAGAAAAGTTGGCCCAATATATCTACGCTTCCGCCTCTTGGCAACCTGAGCGTCGCCGATTGCCCTCGCAGTGTGCCGGCAGCCTCCCTGCCTCCACTTTTTTCTGGCGCCCGGGCGCAGCCTCTAGCGCGCACCCGGCGGCGAAGCGCGCCGCCCCAAACACAGGCGCTCCAACAAAGTCCAACAGTCGCGCCTTCAGCTGCTCATCAACGCGCCGCAGCGTTATCTGCGAACGCACAGTTAGCAGCAGGGTCTTCCGCAACACAATGCACACACGAGGTGGAGTGGGGGGGCTAGGTCACCCAATGCACAATGCAGAGGCGGTGTGGAAGAATGGTCCAAAACTTTTTAAAAATCATCCACTAGGTGTCGCCGTTGTGACATCCACCCATGGTGCTTCTCCCCTGCGCACCTAGCGCCGGCCAATCACCAGAGTGCACGCATTCCGCCGGAGAGACAAGCCGACGGGCAAAGCCAAAAATCCATTTCGCGAAGCAGGCACAAAACTGACACCACCGACTCTGGCGCGCCGCGTACGCGTGCGGAGGAACGGCGCTCACGCCCGACTGCATGGAAACCAACTCGACCTACGCTTTTGTGGGGCCGAGATTAGGCCGCTTCAAAACGTCGCATCGCTAACCAGCGCTCGCGCCTCGCGACATAAAGAGTGCGCCCGGAATGGGAAGGGCGGCGGCGCGCGCTGCCGAAACTCGAACGCCGTTTCCGCGCCGCTCGCGCCAGTAAAGAGCAACGGTGGAGGGGAGCAGCCCGGTTTACTCAGGCGCATCGGGCCGCATCCCGATAAAGAGGAGCGCTCCGGCGACGAAAGGCGCCTCTGTCGCAAATTTGTATACTGCTGCGTCGCCAAGTGGCCCCTTCTGCCGCGTGTCTCTGCAGGGGCGCGTGGGCGCGGCGACAGGAATGCCGACCGCCTAATCCGGCCCGCAATCGCGCGCGTCTCTCTTTTGGCCAACTCGCGGGAAATTCGCGACAAGCAGTGAGTTTCTGCTGCGGGGAACGGTGGCTGGGGTGCGGGGCTCGACTGGTGCCCCCGTTGAGAAGAACGCGTAGTGAACGAAACGAAAAGCGGCTGCAGTGCCGCTGTAGGACTGCACGAGCTGACGGCTTTGAAAGTGGTC
Organism: Amblyomma americanum; assembly: GCF_052857255.1. Taxonomy (NCBI): domain Eukaryota; kingdom Metazoa; phylum Arthropoda; class Arachnida; order Ixodida; family Ixodidae; genus Amblyomma; species Amblyomma americanum. Next base: position 240,995,637 of record NC_135497.1, read on the forward strand.
ACCCCGAGAAGCTAACGCTGGGGCAGCGCCACCTGTTGCTGATGTTCCGATTCCGTGAAGTATCTGTTCACGACCACCGGTCGTGCCTTGACTCTTTTCACCATAGATGTGCATGCAGCCTTGGAAAAGTTTCCAGGCTACATGGTTCACTTCCGAGCCGTATATCGGGGCACTTACCCAATGACCAAAAAGGTCTCCAAAGGTAAGAACGAGGAATCATCCTCTCCCCACAGTAATCTCGAACTTGAGGGTTGCCGTAAGCCTCAAACTACGCGGCAGAAAAATAAAACATCCTGTCCGAAGAAATTTCACAAAAAGTGTATAAAAAGAAAGAGCTCAGTTTTTGCAGCACTGCATTCATATCGCGATTCAGAAGAGTCTGTGGATTATCATAGATCACCTACTATACTCCGGTACAGCTTTTCTTGGCGATGAAGGGGAGGCTACAGGAGCGGAGCGCCCGTACCTCTGTCATTCCGTCAAATAGTTCAGCCGCACGACGGTGTGCCAGGCCGCCTGGAGCCTTGTTCTCCCCGCGGTACCTAATGAACGCTGCATCTAGGCGCCCTACGCACTAACCTCATTCCGTCGCTGGATAAGCTGGCGCCATCTACTGCAGCTTCTTCTAACAAGACGCGCTTAGCAAATTTGTTGTTGTCAAGAAAACTGCTTCGTCTCGACTTTCAACGTCGAAAATTGGCAGCTGTGTTGGAAATATACCTTAACTAACGAATATGGACAATATACTATGTTTTAATAGAAAATTAATTACGGCAAGCAGGGAGTACATTCCACTTCGTAGGAAGAGAGGGTGTGTTTCTGCTCCGTAGCTTTCGCTTCATTGCCAGAAATAAATTGTCGCAGGATATGCACCCTTGAGATTTAATAGCTGCAAAAGTCTTGAACCACTTGGACGACCCCCTCCGAAATCAAAGAAATAAATTTTGTTTTCGTCCCAATCTTGTAATCACGGAATAATATATCATATGGGCTTCTAGCGTTCAAAACCAATTTTTCGTTGATACTTAATTCAAATATTAACAGAAATACTAACAGCTAACACGTGGGAAAGGCTTGCCTTTGTTTTGACTGAGTACATACAAGTGAGCATTGCTACCATAGTAAAGTGAGTAGACCTGTGAAGGCTCAGTCGTTCGAATTGCCAATAATAATAATAATAATAATAATAATAATAATAATAATAATAATAATAATAATAATAATAATAATAATAATAATAATAATAATAATAATAATAATAATAATAATAATAATAATAATAATAATAATAACTGTTTTTTGGGGGGAAAGGAAATGGTGCAGCATCTGTCTCATATATCTTTGGACACCTGAACCGCGCCGTAAGGGAAGGAATAAAGGAGGGAGTGAAAGAAGAAAGGAAGAACGAGGTGCCGTAGTGGAGGGCTCCAGAATAATTTCGACCACCTGTGGACCTTTAACGTGCACTGACATCGCACAGCATACGGGCGGCTTAGCGTTTTTCCTCCACAAAAACACATCCGCCGCGGTCGGGTTCGAACCCGGGAACTCCGGATCAGTAGCCGCGGCGGGTCATCGCGTGTAGGCGTAGTTCGGGTTCTAATTCGAATAACTACAGTTCCAGTAAAAAAAAATGAAAAGTAAATATATACGAGGTTTCTTCCTCTGTCCACGTGGAGACACAGAGATGTTTGATGAACGAAGCTGCCACGTAAAAGTGAAGGCAGCATCGCAGGTTATTGTCGGCAAAGGGAACGATGTGCCTAAGCACACTGAGGCGCAATGATGAACAGCGAAAAATACACGGCTGGCTCCATTGCAGGGTGTACGTAGTGCGTGAGGAAACGAACACAAGGTAGGCGCGTTGTCTTTGCGCACGCCCTGGGCGCAAAAAGCTCGAAGCGAACGACACACACACAGAAAGCAACGAACCGGCATGTTCAGGCAGAAAGAACAGAGCGCCCGTTTTGCGGGATTTCCTCTCCACTTCTTTTCTTCTGCACGGTTTCCCGGATTTAGATGCCAACTAGTCGAGCTGTTGACCGTTGTACGTGTGTTACATTTACAAATTTGTTCGTGGAAGTTAATAGCGTGATTTTCTTCCCCACTGGCTACCTATAGGCTTCCACCTTTATGTCCGGAATTTTTTTAGACAAAAACCCAGTGTGTAGCAAGAATTATGTGCCCTAGGAAAGCAGGAGCAGAAGCAGGCGCTGTGAAAGTTATAACACAACATGAGGTGCCATATATCGGTGGCACTCCCAAGAAATTCAAAGGAGCGGCAGACATGTCTAGCAGCAAATATCTAGCTGCCGCTAGAAATATTTAAGTCAGCAGAAAGAGCACAATAGCGCACAACTGGAGGCGCATTTGTCGTGCTCAAAAAAATGGGAATATTTCCAAATGCCGCCGTAGTGTATTCCCTCTACTGTTCGCTGTGTGCGTAGAACAGCTGTGCATGAATGTTCTGAATAATGGTGCCATTCGTGGTTTCCGCAATTTGGGTAACAAGATTAGGGTATTAGCTTATGCAGATGATGTCGCATTTTGCTGCGCTGACATGACACGCATCAGTGAATTGTTTCATTTAACAGAGCAGTCCGGTTCAGTTTAACGTGCCTGGATCAACTGTTCCACGAGCTGTGGTCTGTGTCATGGGATGTGTGTTCTACAGCTGAATATGCTGGTGGCACAAGATGAGAGCGTAATTGTATGCACCATTAAAAGTACGTCAAATTCGCACGCCCATATATATATATATATATATATATATATATATATATATATATATATATATATATATATATAGGTTAGCTTACAAGCAAAAATATAAATACCCACGAAAGCAGCAGATTGGACAGCCGTCGCCGTAGCTCAGTTGGTAAGAGCACCGGACGCGATATTCGGAGGTCGTGGGTTCGGATCCCACCGGCGGCATGGTTGTTTTTTCTGCTGCTTTATGAGTAATTTTCTTTAGGCGATAGATTAATCTTAGTATTATTATCCCACTGATTTGCACTACACATTAAAAAAAATTAAACATTCCCCTATGCACCTTGGTTTCGGTGACTGTTGGCTCCCTTCATAAGTTTGTCAAAACGAGTCCCTCATTTCCCTTACCTTATCCGATATATATATATATATATATATATATATATATATATATATATATATATATATATATATATATATATATATATATATATATATATATATATATATATATATATACATATATATATGGGCGGAGGGATGAGCATAGAAATTAACACCTTTGTACAACCGTTTCCGCGGCACTGAAAACAACAACAAAAGAAACTAAACAGAATGAAGAAGACGTTCCGAACGATAGTGTTCTTCGAAGTTCATCGAAAATGATCAATCGGCCCTGGGCCGAGATAGTTACTGCTAGGGCGTCAGCCAGCAGCAATGCTTAGCTTACCGTCCTTCCATGTTAACCTGCGGGGAAAATGGTCTGCGACTGTGCCTTTTTACATGCGGACCATGGTGGACGTCTGTCTGTCCGTTCTAAGTGCTTCCGAGATGCTCTGCGTCGTGTCATTGACTTGAGTGGCATTGGTCCACACGACATGTCCAGGTGACACACGGGTGGATGGTGACATGCATGCAGGCTTGATGCTGTCCGTCTGGCTTCTGCAGCTCCTGCACACGGCAGCCTGCACACTGGGCGCTGGGTCGAACCGGGGCGTTGTACATCAGCAACTAGCGCCATCTAACAGCAGCTAGTAGCAGCGCCGCATAACTCAATAGGGGTGTTTTCAATCGTAAGCAAGAAACTAAAGAGTGCAGTGAGATAGCGCGCAAAGAGGTTAGTGTTAGCCTACTCTCCCTAAGCGCTGCAGAATCTGACTTATAAAATCCTTCGTCGTAATGTCTAGTTCTGACGGCCATAGGAAATCAATGGGGAGTACCAAACATTCATAATTCCCGCAGTAATTCTTCATGTTCAGGTCATGCACCATGAACTAGAAGCGCTTTTACATATTTTGTGGGGTTGTTTAATCGCCAGTTCCTATAGGGGCAGATTTATAGGTCTGTGGATTTATGGGCTCTTGGAGGGGGTGGTCTCGTTTGAACCATCTAAGATTTCTTTTTCACCAGAAAATGGGGCCTAACGTGGTTTTCTCATTGAGAGAGGAAACATTTATTCGGAGGCCCTAAGACCGGGCCTGCATTTCGCTTGGGGGTAAGGGGGGGGGGGGGCGGGAGCGTTTCCCCCATTTCATAACAAATCCGACCTTCGTCTTCTACCATGGCTGCCATTAATCACTGGAACTTCGAATCACCGAATGCGTGCGACTCCGTATTTCACAAGAGCAGGCATAGCCGCGCCGGCAGTTTTCAGGCAGTTGGCTTGATGTGTTGCTATACAGGAGTCCGAATGCGTGCGACTCCGTATTTCACAAGAGCAGGCATAGCCGCGCCGGCAGTTTTCAGGCAGTTGGCTTGATCTGTTGCTATACAGGAGTCTGACCGAGTAGGGTGTCTGTCTAAGAGAGAGTAGGGCGGGGACACCCTCTGTACCACCCCGCGCCGGTGGCGTGCTGCGCGCTAGGCGTTTTACGTGCTTTGTGTGCTCAGAAACTTCATAGCTAAAGAAAAATTCGCTCCGGTCCGGGGTAGGACCAGGATGAATTTTTCTTTAACTGCGAAGTTTCTGAGAAAGGTCTATAGCTTTCTGCAACTGAGTGCAACTGAGGCAGAAGTTGCCATTGCTCTAGCAGTAATACAAAACGGTACAAGGGTGACAGTGAATGACTCTAAGGCAGCCATTAAGAATTATGATATGGACAGAATTTCTGCTGCAGCCGCCAAAATTCTGAGAGAAGGTCAGGTACCATCAGAGCTAATCTCACTGATCTGGTCCCCGGCTCATAAGGGCCTGTGGGGGAACGAGGAGACGCACGCGACCCGCCGAGGGCTCACTTTGCGGTCGATGGCCGCTGACGCGCCGCCTCCACGCGAGGAACACCTCCCGTCGGGTGACGAACTCATAACATTCCATGAAATCATTTCTCATTATAAGCTCGGTCGTAAGACCTATCCAGTAGCGGATAAACAGCTCAGTAGGTAAGAGGAAATCATGTGGAGGAAATTGCAAACCGTGGTGTTACCAAACCCTCAAGTGTACAGTAAATGGCATTCAGAAGTCTATAGTCCTAGATGTAGGCACTGAAATAGCATTGAAGATATAGTCCACATGGTATGAACCTGCCCTTTCAATAACGACCCGAATAAAAATCTACAATCTTGGGAGACCTTATTGCTCAACCACGAAGCAGAAGAACAACGCAAAGTCATCGGTCTCGCCCTGACCACCGCCGAGTCCCAAGGGATTCCGGCCGACGGTTAGGGGAATGAATGGGGGTTTAGGCCACAGCCTTCTCCCCTTCATTTTTGACGGGTGCAAATTAAAGTTATTTTTCTCTCTCCCTCTCTCTGCTTTCCTTCGTAACCGTATGACTGCGCTTAGATGGATGCCAATGAGTAATTGCTAGCTTATTACAAATCTACTGCACCTTATGGGATTCCCCTAAACATTTGACCAACACTGTTCCCCCTTCGAGTTATGGATCAATTCGATCTGGCCCTACCATCAGCTTGCCGTCCCGGTTAGCTCAGTTGGTAGAGTGACTGCTCCGGTGAAGCGGTGGTCTGAGGAAGCTGAGAAAAAGAGTTTCTGAGAAAGCTGTGTGGGTTTCCTTTCATCAGAGAGAGAGAGATTATTTATTGACGGGAAAGGCCTGACAGGTTGGCCTGAAAAATAAATATCTGGCCTGCTACTCTGGAAGAGGATAAGAAAGAGGGTCAAGATGGGGGATGATGATGATGGGAGGAGGCACGCACGCACGCACGCACACGCACACGCACGCACGCGCACGCGCACGCACACACACACACACACACACACACACACACACACACACACACACACACACACACACACACACACACACACACACACACACACACACACACACACACACACACACACACACACACACACACACACACACACACACACACACACACACACACACACACACACACACACACACACACACACACACACACACACACACACACACACACACACACACACACACACACACACACACACACACACACACACACACACACACACACACACACACACACACACACACACACACACACACACACACACTTTGTAACATCACAAACGCGAGGAAAGGTCCGTGTCGCTCAAAAAGCGTGAGAGCGCTCGGATTGCCTGTACAATTTTCGAACTATCTGGCCAAGCGCCGAGGATCAAATACTCCAAGAGGGGCCTTGTCTCCATAGGCTTCAAAGCAGATGCGAGCATGAGTCTTTCACGTGCATATGCTGGACACACCACTAAAACATGTTCTATGGTCTCTTGCACGTCACATGTGGTACAGTCCGGGGAGTCCGCTTGTCCAATTAAGTGCAAGTATTTGCGTGTAAAGACGACGTTTAAACGTAATCTATGGATTATGCATGCAATAGGGCGTGGTATTCCGTGAGGAACAGTAAAGGTCATCGCCGGATCTAGCCGTTTAAGGCGGATGTGTCGAGTGTCTGGTAGGGCCCAGTACCAAGCCGTCGCACTCCTCGTTGATTCCGAAAGGAGACAAGTGGTGTCCGGTCTAGAGAACGGCACAGCTGTACGCAGGCCACTGCTGAAGACGCTCCTTGCTTCAGCGTCGGCGGTCTCATTTCCATCGAGTCCGCAGTGTCCAGGAATCCACTGGAACATTATACTGTAGCCTTTTTTCTGAGCGAATGTCAGGAGACTAATGATATCAAGAGACAGAGCTTGGTAGGCAGTGTGGCGTAGGAAGCATCCCAAAATTTGTAGCGCAGGTTTACAGTCGGTGAATATGCACCACTCCTGAGGCGGTTCTCCGCAGATGTGGCGAATCGCTTCCCGATGGCCCGCAAGCTCTGCAGCGGTTGAAGTAGACTTGTGTCCTAAAATGAATCTGCGGCTGGTCTGCTAAGCGGGGATTACGAAAGCTGCTTTTGATGCCCTTGGTGACGCAGATACATCCGTGTATATGTGCACAGTGTTGGTATTCTGACCATATGTAGGCAAGAGCAAGTCGCTTCAGTCCGCTAACCGGCATCACAGATTTCTGGGTTATGCCAGGGACGTGCAGGCATACTGAAGGCTGAGGCATCACCCATGGTGGCTGCAAGAGATGATGCGGCAGGGCATAGTCTGATGGCAATTCGGATCTATGGAAGCGCAGTGCACGTGCTAAACTGCTGTCCGGTCGCTCATCAAAAATCTTCGTCAGCGGTTGACAACGGTGCCGTGTAAGCGCGCGTAAATATACACGAAGTGGTTCATGTGACAAGTAGATCAATATTGGGCGCGCACGAGATTCCTCATTCGTGCATTTGTTCGAGGCACAACGTGGTAATCCGAGGCATATCTTGAGCGCCTGTGCTTGGACACTCTCTAATGTCCGCAAGCAGGAAATGCTCATGGTATAGAGTACAGGAAGGCTGTAACGAATGTAGCCTATAAAGTGAGTATAGTAAAGTCTTACCAAGTAGCGCTCCGTTGGGCCCCATTTAATGCCTGCTACAAAGCGAAGGACATGACAAAAAAGAGCGAGTCTTTTCTTTAGCATATTTATATACCTCGACCATGACAGATCGCGGTCAATGATAATGCCCAAAAATTTGTTGTGGGAGACGTATGGTATTGCAATCCTTTGAAGTGTTACCGGGTAGCAGCAGACAGACTTGCGCGTGAATGCGACCACAGCACATTTTTTAAGCTACTAAGTGCAAACCCTGACGCCGTAGGTAGCTTGAAGTAGATGACTCGGCACACTGTAATCTCGCGCGCATTTGCGGACGTGTCGAACCCGAAGCCCAGATGCAGATATCATCAGCATAGACACTGATGTGAATGTGAGCGGTAAGTTCACTCACCAGGCCAATCAATGCCACGTTAAATGGGGTTGGGCTGAGAACTCCTCCCTGAGGAACTCCACGGTAGACCTGATGAAGGGTAGTCTCTCCATCAGGTGCAGACATGTAAACGGACCGGCCGTTGAGGTAGCTCCCAATCCACGAGTACATTCCGGCCGCCAACGTCTATGTCGTCAAGGGAATCAAGGATGGCGTCATGAAGTACGTTATCGTAGGCCCCTTTGATGTCCAAGAAGACAACAGCGACGAGTCGGCGACTACGTTTTTCATGTTCCACTGTCGATATGAGGTCGCTTACGCTGTCAATCGAAGAACGTCTCCGCCGGAACCGGTCATCATGTCCGGATAGAGAGCATTCTGCTCTAAAAACCATTAGAGCCGCGCCAGCACCATTCGCTCCATAACCTTACCGACGCAGCTTGCTAGTGCAACTCGCCGGTATGAGGTAAGCTCATAAGAAGGCTTTCCAGGCTTCAAAAGAGCAACCAGGCGGCTGATCTTCCAGCGTTCTGGAATGATTCCGGAAGCCCATGTATCATTGTAGTAATTGAGCAGCGCAGTTCGGCCTTCCATGCCAAGGTGAGAGAGAGACGCGTACGAAACCCCGTCTGGACCAGGTGTAGATGCAGGCCTACACAAGGAAAGAGCAGCTTCTAGTTCAGGCATCGTGAATAGCATGTCGTAGTGGTCGTCCGGTGAAGGTTTCAAAAAAGCCTCCAAAGTGTTTGATGCTACCGGAGTTGTGCCCAAAACCATTTTGCAGAATTCTGCTACCTCTACATTTTTACGGCGTTATTAAATGGACAGGGCATGGAAAGGATACCGTTCTTGTGGCGGTGAACGCAACCTCCTGGCTACATTCCAAATACTCGACAGCGGTTTGCGAGGGTCCAACGATGAACAGAACTGCCTCCAACGTTGTCTCCCTAATCTCGCGAGGTGGCGCTTTATTTGTCGTTGAGCTCGGCGACAAAGGGTGAGATGATACGTGGATTTAGTTCTTTTGCATTTCCTTTCGGCGCGCCGACAGACTGCGCGTAGTCTTTCGCATTCCACGTCAATAGTAGACCCTGGCGTAGGCGCACATATATACCGCGTGGTCTCACCGAAAGAGGACGTAATCAGGTCTTCTATTTTAGACGGTGTTGCGAGGTACACACACAGGAAGTCTCCACGGACGTCCTAAAGGCAGGCCAGTCTGTATATAGCACGCGAGACGAAGTAGTAGGTGCGTACCACTTGACGCATACATACGTTGGAATGTGGTCACTCCCATGTGTTTCCACATAACTGCACCAGCTGACGTAAGAATGGAGACTTGCTGAAACGAACGCCAGATCCAAGCAGCTGCTGCACGACGTGCCACGCAGAAACGTAGGCGAACCATCGTTGATATTGACGAAATTCTGGGAGTGCATAAAGTCAAACAGGTTCCGGCCTCGGTTATTCATAACAGCACCGCCCCACTGAGGGTGATGAGCATTAAGATCGCCCACTATGATATGAGGAGCTGTGCAACTCTGGATAGCTGAATATAGGCACGAAATATCAATGGCATCTCTAGGTGTAATGTATAGCACCGATGATCGAAAAGTCCAGCCCTTTTAGTGTGACTGTCAAGCAGATGTAATGGTTTGTGTTGTGTGGCTGTAGGACTTGGCGGACGTGCGCAGTGTCTTGGCGTATGCAAACTAACACTTTGCTTGTTTCGTCTTCTTCGCGAGACCACGTACCCAGAAAGGCGGAAAGGAGGCGTCATGTTGGGCTCACTTACAATAAGCACAGGGAAGCGGTGCTTGTAGACGCGTTGCCGGAAGTCACTCAGACGACCGCGATGGCCTCGGGCATTCCATTGCACCACTGAACTACGGCGTCCTTTCATCAGCTTTCCTTTGCAGCCGTATGGCGGCTCTTGGGTGGATGCTAATGAGTAATTACTCCCTTATTACGAATCTACTTCACCTTGGGAGATTCCCCTAAACATTTGACCAATGATATATTTAAGTGTAACTAACTCCGATTCACTGTTTAAAAAATCTCTGGCACCATCCTATCTTGGCAGAACACCAAATTTGCCGAATTCCACGCGGTGGCAGCAGTTTTCTGTGCGAAACGGCCCGCCGCCGCATTGCGCTCAGTGCAGCCGGACGAGAGAGTGGGACGCAACATGGCCCCCGTCGAGAGCAGAGTCTTCCCCCTGAAAGCGGCGCTGGCCGTCGAAGTATACCCTGAGAGAGCGAACGATGAAGCGACAGAAGCCGTGCGGCCTTTTATTGTGTGTTATAATGTATGCGTGTCACACTGTAGGTATTTTGGCGCGGGCTGTCTTCAGTTCTGAAAAAGAGCATCTATTCTGACCTTGCATACCGAACGCACACAAAGGGGCGATTCATACACAGGGGTGTTTCTCCTAAGTCTTTGCACAATTTTTAAAAATATGCTTTTTGAGTTAGAACAGCGGTTATTTCTTCACAGCATTGTCAGCAGTGTAGTACTTACATCAGAATACAGCTAAGACGTGCTAACTAGCAGGCAGATTAATAAATATTGAATAATTAACTTTTTAACTGCTACCGTTAGGCTCTTTAATTATTAAGAGGCAGGTAGCCCACCATAATTAATATCCAGATAAGTTTTTAGAATTTCAAAAAACGTGGTTGTCTTCGGCGCTGTGTCCCAACAAATTTTTGCTATTTCGACGAGTTATGTGCACTGGAGAGGCTGCTTTGCTTGCAAACTTCTCTAAAGCGCGTGTATCATTATGGCGCGATTTAGCCCGAATTTACTGGTCCACAGCGTCGAGGGTAACCGCGTTTTTGAAATTCTAAAAACTGATATGGACATTACTTACGGTCGACTACACGCTTGTTAATAATTATGGAGCCTAACAGTAGTAGCTGAAAAGTTTACTATTCAGCATTATTTAACCAGCCTGCTAGTTAGCACGTCTTATCTGCAGTCTGATGTACTACAACGCTTACAATACTATGCTGAAAAAAGCATTCTTCTAACTAAAAAAGCCTATTTTTAAAAATTGTGTAAAGTCTTAGGTGCAACACCCTGTACGTTTGCGACTCTGATGAATGGCGAATGTGGGGATGATCAAAGTGCACGCTTTCAAAAATCGGGCAAAGCGAGTAATTTTCTTCGAAGCCCTAGGTGCTGTTCATGGTTGTGAACGTAATTCCCGATGATCCTACTGGATACCAATGATCACACTGGACCGAGCCAAAACGGCGATAGAACTTCCGAGTGCCATCCTCCGTCACTCAGAACGCATCCCTATACTGTTAGGGCCAACATCCTGCTCCTATACGCGTCCGGGGAGATTTCCATGCCAGTGTAGACCGGATCTACATTTCTTCGGTTCTCCTTGTTCGATGCATCTCGTGTAGTGTAAAACCAGTTTCTCTCCCTGATCACCGCGCAATTATTCTGTCTATCGGTGAACGTGCCCGCTCTAAGTTCCAACCTCCATTGGCGTTTTGTAACCTTAATGCTTCGCTGATAGGCGATGAGGATTTCAAAGCACGCGTGAATTTAGCCTTCAAATCTTGCTTCTCCAGGAGCTTGCATATACGTGCAGCTTGGGAAATGCTTAAGCAGAAAGTCCGAGGCATAGCTGTGAAACCGATTCGATAAGGTCCTACCCTAACAAAGTCGAAGAGAAACAGTTACTGAAGAGCATTTATAGCCTTCAAGAGCTTGAATGTGAAGCTCTTGGCTCGTACTCGGACGAAATTGCTGGTGTGAAGCGCCGGCTTCAACAGTTTGACGCAGGACGCTACAGGGCAGCTCGTGTTTGGTCTCGCACCATTTGCACCTTGCACTCTGACGCCGTAATGAAGGGCTCTAGAAATTTCGACCACCTTGGGTTCTTTAACGTGCACTGACATCGCACAGTACACAGGCCTCTAGAATTTCACCTCCATCTAAATTCGACCGCTGCAGCCGGGATCGAACCCGACCGCTTTTTCAATTCAATTCAATTCGTTAATTCAACATCTTGAGGATGTTGCGGGCGCCGACAGAAAGCCAGAAGAACGGCTTGACGGAGGTCGACGTACCCCACAATGACTTGACAGCAGTATCAAAGTACCATAGCTCATGTATAGCATATTTTCATAACAGTATAATCCACATACATGAATATAAAAATAAAACAGCATGTGAGCACACAGTCAAACAAGAAGAAATAAAAACGAGTACAAATCACAATGTGACAAGAGTGCCGGCGGTAGCTAAGTGCACATCAATTGAGATGCTTTATTTAATGAGTACGGAAAAGTGTAGCAAAGCATTTGGTGACCATAATTCGTTCGAGTTTTAGTCACAAACCATGTGAAGCTATTACAGGTGGCGTAGTTAAGTTTTCTACATTTCAAAATCGACAGGTGTATCATAAATAAATTGTTTTGTCTAATACTTGTTTTGTACCTCCCAAACAGTTTAGTTTGATATAGTTGGGGAACGGGTGACGCCAAGTGATGCAAAGATCAGTTCGCTACGCATCAAATCACGAATCATTAACATTATTTCTAACACTTTTCTTCTGAAGTAGTTGTAACTGCTTGACATTAGTAAATGACGCTGTACCCCGGACCAAGAAACAATAATTAACAACAGAAGAAAACGCCGCATTGCACAGCATCTGCTTAATACGCTTCGGCAAGAAATATTGCAGTCGGGACACGATATCGACAACCTTCGACAACTTGTCCCTGACGTTTTCAACGTGTTCATACTATGATAAATTTCATTAAAAGCACTCCAAGACTTTTGACTGCAGGAACTGTTTGGATAAGTGAAAAATACATCTTTAAGCAATTTGTGGGGTACTAGGAATAGCATTATGAGGCCTGAAACGTACAACTTAACTTTTTTCGGCGTTTATGATTAGTGAATTAGACTCAGACAATTAATGAAGTTGGTGCAAACAATCTGTAGCTTGCTATTCAAGATTTCATGTGCGGCTCGGATGAATAGGGTGGTGTTATCTACATAAATGACAAAAGCTGGAATTTCCCTCATGCAGACTATGTAGTTGACTTAAAAGAGGAAAAGCAGTGGTACCAACACAGTGCTCTTCGAAACGCCAGAATACAGGTGTTTAAAATTTGATGACTTGTTGTTTACTGCTACTTGTTGGACACGGGGACTAAACTAGGATCGAATTATTCCAAGAAATTTTCCGCGAGAACCATAGCCTTCGAGTTTGGCCAATATTTTGTGATTGATGCGATCAAACGTTCTCTAAAAGTCGATAAAAATACCGAGAGTGAAAAGCTTTTGCTCAAAGGACTCTAAAATTAGTTCTTTTTGGGTTAGAAGCGCAGTTTCTGCCGAGAAGTTTATCTTAAAACGATGCTGGCTAGGCGTTAGTAAGTCATATTTCTTGCAGAAACTCGACATCCAGCTGTTTAGAATGTTTTCAAAACACTTCTTGAAAATAGGGAGAATAGAAACTGGGCGACAATTTGATAGGTCATTTTTGTCGCCAGTTTATGAACAACGGTTACTTTGGCAGTCTTGATTCCTCGGGGAAACAGTGCTTGTTCCAGGTAACTATTAAAGACTTGCTCTAAAACTGGGCTAATTACACCGGCTACATAATTTGCTGGCAGAATTTTGAGATCATCTGTGTTTCTTGACGTGCTGTTGCAGAGAGCCAAGAGACAAGTTTTTATTTCACTGGCGTCTGTTTGCATCAAGAATGCAGTGGAAGGAAACCGCAGGTCAAGGCATTTCACATTCTCGGGGTCGTGATTGCTATCTACCCATGACACGAAGAAATCATTAAATTTTTCTGCTAATAGCTTCCCGCGCAGTGGTACCTGGTGCGTTGCGGACTAAGACATCAAGCATGCCGCTGGCATGTCTAACTCAATTCAAAATTTCATTCATTGTTTTCCACACAATGTACAAAGGAGAAGATTGGACAGCCGTTGCAGTAGCTCAGTTGGTATTGCACACGACGCGAAATTCGGAGGTCGTGGTGGAGGAATGTGGCTCTTTTTTCTTCGTTTTTATTAATCTGCCATTGACGAAAAGTATAACACATTAAAAAAAAAGACACCCACATGCCGCTTGGTTTCAGTGACTGTTGGCTGTCATGTATGTCAAAACGAGCCCCTCTTTCCATTCCCTTGTCTGCTCAAGTGGAAAACGTTTCACATAAATAGACTTAACTGTAGTAATGAAGGCACTATATGCGTCCTCTGGATCATTTTTGCTGAGCAAGCTGAGCACAACATTCCAGTCCACGCTTGCGAGTGCTGCGCTTGAATTGAGTTCAATGTGGACTGGTGCATACGTCGATATTGTACCACAGGAAACGCGCGTTGTTTTGGGCGAGTAAAATAATCTACAAACATAAGTATAGGGAGATGGTCACTTATCTGGTCATTAATGACTCCTGAATGAAGGCAATGGACTGTACATTCAGGAATAAATGTTCAGCTGAGAGTGTAGCTCTCGTTCCTTGTTTCTCCGTTCCGCCTTCGTCTTTACACGCTTTTTCCACCATGAACTAATGAAGACACCAGTTGCCATCGCGTCCGTGTGGGTTTATTTATGACATTAGTTGCTCTGCAACATGTAGTCGACCTCACGTTTACTTGCAGAATGAGGCAGAAAGTCTATGTTAATGTCACCGGATAAAACTAGATTACGCTTGTTTTCTGTTACCCATTGCAAATATTCATAAAGAAAGGAAACGAAATTCGAAACGCTGCCTTTAGAATGCCGGTATATAACGAAGAAGACGTTTCTGCCCCTTTGTAACGACGGTATTTCTTAGTCCTCGCGGGTTATTGTAAAGTGGGTAAGAATGCTGGATTTTAAAGGGTTTTTTTCGTTGTTATTAGGACGCCACCATCTCGTCTGTCCGTACGATTGCGCACATGTGTGTTGTAGCCGGGCAGATGCATGACTTCATTACTATTTGCCTACCGAATTTCTGCAATCATTATTACGTTGAAAGGAAAGCTCAGTGAGCAGAAAATAGCTCCTCACTCACCGTCTGCCTCGAAAAGATTGGACATTAAGATGAAAGAAGGACACAGCATTCTTTTGCCGAGCAGACGCAGCGCAAAGGTCACAATGTAACACGAACGTGCACATCTTAGGACGTCGGTTGTCGGTTAGGTATTAGAAAAAGCGAGACATCTGTACTATCCATTCAGGTCTCGTACGCAGGTGATACGCACAGTCTACGACGACTCGGTTTTCTCAGCGAGAATATGCCCATTTTGCGTCCAGGCAAGTTTCCACTTCTGCTCCCTTTTCCGCCCTACTGCCTTGCCCAGCAATTTCTTGAGCATAGGGCACAAGTGCTCATTCACATAGACAGCATCTGAACCACTGACTAGCCTAGACTTGAAGAGGTAACCGAAGAAACTAGTGAAGGGAAAGTCCATTACAGAGTTAGCGGTAAGAGGGAAAGTAGAGGAATTCAGGATATCGCTGCAGAACAGATATTCGGCTTTAACTGATTACGACGACCTTAATATTCAAACTATGAACTGTAGTCTGACAGTTGTCATTACGGAGTGCGCAACAAAGGTACGCGGTAGGATGGTCCGAGAGAATTCCGGCAAGCTCTCTTACGAAACGACAAAGGATGAAAGCATCACCCCCCCCCCCCCCCCACACACACACACACACACACACACAAACACACACAACTGAGAACTGACTGGCAAAGCTATCAAAGTTAAACAATAAGCACAAGGTAACTGACATAAGAAAATTTAATGTGGATAGAACAGAGAATGCTCTAAAGAACGGAGGTAGCCTAAAACCGATGAAGGGGAAACTAGGCATAGGCAAAGTACTGATGTATGCGTTAAGAGACAAAGAGAGCAATGTGATTTGCAACATGGATAAGAAACTTAAAGTATCCGAAGAGTTTTGCACAAATGTATACAGTAGCCAGTGTAATCATTACGTAAAGGAGATACTATCACATAGCAATGGGTCATCCCGCCAGTAACGAAAGACAGAAAGCCTTAGGAGAAATGCAAAGGGGAAAAGCAGCTGGTGAGGATCAGGTAACAGCAGATCTGTTGAAGGACGGAGGGGAGATTGTGCTAGAAAAACTAGCCACCCTGTATACGCAATGCCTTATGATCTCGAGCGTACCACAAGCATGGAAGAACGCTAGCATTATCTTAATTCATAAGAAAGGAGATGTCAAGGACTTGAAAAATTACAGACCGAACAGCTTACTGTCCGTTGCCTACAAGATATTTATTAGGGTAGTCGCTAATAGAGTAAGGGAAACCTTAGACTTCAATCAACCAAGTGATCAGGCAGGCTTTCATAAAGGATACTCGACAATAGACGATATTCACATTATGTGCAGAATATAACCAACCTCTGTGTATAGCCTTCATAAACTACAAGAAAGCATTTGACTCAGTCAAAACCTCGGCAGTCATGTAGGCATTTCGGAATCAGGGTATAGACGAACATTATGTAAAAATACTGGAAGATATCTATAACGGCTGCACAGCTACCACAGTGCTCCATAAAGTCAGTAACAAATTTCCAGTAATGATAGGTGTCAGGCAGCGAGGCACGATCTCGTCAACGCTATTCACCGCCAGTTTACAGGATGAATTCAGAGGCCTGTATTGAGAACAATTGGGGATAAGAGTTAATGGAGAATGTATTAGTAATTTGCGATTCGCTGATGACATTGTCTTATTAAGTCACTCAGGAGATGAACTTCAAAGCATGATCAATGAGCTAGACAGGCAGATCAGAACGGTGGATCTAAAAATTAACATGCAGAGAACCCAAGCAATGTTAAACGTCTCGCAAGTGAACAGCAGTTCACAATTGGTAGCGAGGGGCTGGAAGTGATAAAGGAATATGTCTACTTAGGGCAGATAGTGACCGCTGAGCCGGATCATGGGAGGGAAATAACTAGAATAAGAATGGGGTGGATCGAATTTAATTGGCAGGTTCTCTCCGGTCATGAATGGCAGTTTACCAATATCTCTCAAGATAAAGGTATATAACAGCTGTATCTTACCGGTATTTGCCTATGGGGCAGAAACGTGGAGGATTACGAAAAGGGTTCAACTTAATTTGAGGACCACGCAGCGAGCTATGGTAAGGAAAATGATAGGTGTAACGTTAAGAGACAGGAAGGTGGCGGAGTTGGCCAGAGAACAAACGCCGGCTGATTACATTAATAGTTGCAGTCAAGGAGAAGAAGTGGGCTTGGGCAAGGCATGCAGTGCGAAAGCAAGATAACCGCTAGTCCTTAAGGGTAACGGCGTGGATTCCAAGAGAAGGCAAGCGTAAGAGGCGGCGGCAGAAGGTTAGGTGGGCAGATGAGATTATGAAGTTTGCAGGGATAAGGTGGCCGCGGTCTTTAAAGGACAAGGTTATTCGGAGAGATATGGGAGAGGTATTTGCCCTACAGTGGACGTAGTCAGGCTGATGAGGATGATGATGATTATGATAATGATTATGATGATGAACCACTATAACCAAACTCTTCTGCTGTGAGCCTAGTCTTTTTCGCTTCTGCTAGCATAGCGCCCCGCTTTGTTCGAGTTTTGAACTGGACAACTACATTCGAGATAGTCTTGCTCTTCGTTTGAACACGGTGGCAAACATCAACATAACTTTCCAGTATTGGCTCATCGATCATTTCGCGGATTTTTTGCAAGATGTTCGACAGGCTTTCATTTTCATTTGCTTGCACTCCCATTATTTCAATGTTTTTATTCCGGGAATACCGTTCTATACCTATTAGTCGTTGCTAAAGGTCAGAACATGGCTTCTACAGTTCCTCACATTCTGATGACACTACAGCATTTTATGATTTCAACGCCTTTTTTTACTCTCGCAAGGATGAAACCTGAGCAACCAAATAATCAAACACTTTGCTGCAGTGTTCAAAACTTTTAGTTAGTTCTCGTGAGTCGTTGCGCTAGTCGCGTTCTAGCGAATTCCGCCTAGCTGCAATCTCTTTTCGAAATTCTTTTCTCAGGTCGTCTCGAAGTTTTTTCATTTCAGTAGGCATAACAAAATGCACTACGAACTGGCACACGCAGCAAAGAACACAGTGCGGCCTCAAAATGGCAGCAGTGACAGCTACAAAGCGTAACATGTGAGTCCCGCGTAAAAAGAATGCGGCAAGACCACGACAACACAAACATGCAAATAGACAAGGTGCGAGGTAAGCAAAGGTGCGAAGTGCTCACAGTGCTGTCACTGCGGCCAAGAAGAGGTAGATAGTCTTTTCAGTGCGAAAGCACTGCTTTACGGGGTCGAACCCAACCAAGAATCTTGTGGCGTCCCTGACCTTGAGTGTGTAGAAATAAATTAATATCGCCGCGACTGGGTTTCGAACCATCGGCAACGCGAACACATTGGCTTCGCTGACCTCTGCACGACAGCTCTATGCTATTGCCGCAGCAGATCACGCCTCGTGTTAAACTGCAACACACTCTCGCGCTGTGCACGCATTTCCCATCGTCGTCTTCATCAACTTCCATCTGCGGCGCGAACAGATCAGATCAGCTTAACCTCGATAAGAGCTTAACCTGAGTCCAATATCCCAGCAAAGCAAAACCATGAGCCAACCAAGCTAAACACATGCTTTCGCACGTGTACTCGGTTTAAGTACGTTAAAACCCTACCACTTCTTTATACAGCCAAGAAGCCGGTCGAGGTGCTGGCGAAGGAGACCAAGGCGCAGGCGCATATAGTAGGTGTAAAGGGCATCTGGCGCAGACTGCTTTCTCAACCCAGTGGCTTTGAGGCAGCTGCACGGGCGTCGATAGAAATGCCCACCGAAGATACAGACGCGCTGCAAATAGACAAGGTGCGACGTTCTCACAGTGTTGTCGCTGCTGGCAAGAAACTGTCACTGCTCTCGACTGGCATTAGTTCCAGCCGACGATGCAGCATTCCTCTGCGCGCCTTGGGCATGTCAGCCTTGTGAGAAGGGCTTGGTAGAACAAGTGGTCGTACGAGATGATACCGTGAACTTATACTTTTTGCCGAACAGCTAAAAAATGTTGCAGAAACCACCCCGCTGAAAATACCCAGGAATTCTGCAGAAGAGCATTCTTTCAATGGGAAGTTGTTTATGAAGGCAATTTTTTTCGCATATCGTAAGATTGCACCTTAACGATCAATGTATCCACAGATGCCTCCTTGGGACGCTTGCAGTTTTCTGCTGTTTAGTGTCAAAAACAGCACCCGACTGCAAGCGCAGGACACACTTCAAAAGCAAGATTTTGCTACTCATCTGAATGCGGGACCATTTCCATCAGTATGTTTATAGCAGTATCTCACAATATTCCAGAGTTGCCTCACAATTAAAGGTGATGTCCAAGATAGCTGGACTTGTGTCAGTAAATTGCGGGAGCATTAGTCATGATACTCGCCACGCAACTCGCCGTAAACGCAACGACGCCATGAGTGTCTCGACGTATCGTTCTTTTGCACACGTGAGGTCCGGCGTAAACTACAGTATATCGCACACGCTGCAAGAAACTCCGAACTCGTCTTGCATGATGCGCTTCGCAAAGCATGCATCGGCCTCGACTGTAGCTGTTCTGGTACACGACGACGCCTAACTTCTTCCCTCTCCTAGTGTTTCTCGGCGGCTTCGCGTGAGCGCCGTTGTCGGGAGGGCGGCTTCCCGCATCTGTCGTAGGCGGCGCTGCATCTCAGTCTTCGCTGCGCATCGGCGACGGTCGACTTCCCTGTTGTAGGCGCTGCTGCCTCGCTGCGCATAGCCGGAGTTCGGCTGCCGCACGTCCACGTTTTCTGCGAATCGTTCATAAAGTGACAAGAGCGTCACATCGTTGTGTCGCCTCACGAGAACGCAGAGTACCGCGACGACAAGTGGAGCTCGCTCATGGCAGGCAAATAACTTCAGGGGGACCGCGAGACACGGAAAGTACTACATCTGCTCCCCGTGGGCGGTCACCCTCTCTCTCCCGCTTCCTGTATAAACTCCCACACCCCGTGGCCTTTCATGCGCTTCATGTGGAGCGAAACATTACCACACAATCGCCCCTCTTACCACACCTTCCCACGCCCCGAACTGATGGGAATCGACGTTCTGATCCTCCTCGGGCTGCACAAAGAATATATGAGAGTTGACCCAAAAGGTTCCGCCTGTCTCATTATTGGCAAAATTTGGTTTCTGCGCCGGCACTCAGGATAAAAAGTCAGATTAAAAGACACGGGGGGGCGATGCCATTAGTAAGTCGGCTGAGACAGTTAAAATAGCCAAGCTATTCTTACGGGTTTGAACAGACAGCATGATATAAGCATGTCCTTAATTGCATAAGTAGCGGTGCCTCGAGAAAATGGAAACTCCGATGGTAACAGAAGAGGAAGCAGTTGCACGCGATGCAGAAGGGTAAAGTGGCAGGTGAGGATAAAGTAACCGCAGGTCAACTGAAGGACGATGAGAAACCATGCTAAAAAAAAAGCTTGCCACCATGCATGTACGCACAATGCCTCATGACCTCATGCGTACCGGAAGCATATCACAGAAAGCTAACATTATATTAATCCAGAAAAACGGTGATGCTAAAGACTTGCACAATTATGGACTTATTAGCTTAAAGGTTCTGGTTACAAAGTATCTACTGAAACAATAAGTTAATGGAATCAGAGCAACTTCAATCAAATAAGCGTATTCAGAAAGGGCACTGAGTAGTAGACCACCAATCAGGCTATAGAGAAGTACACAGAATGTAACCTGGTTCGACCCCGGCAGCTGCGGTCGAATTTCGATGGAGGCGAATTTCTAGAGGCCCGTGTACTGTGCGACGTCAGTGCACGTTAAAGAACCCCAGGTGGTCGAAATTTCCGGAGCCCTTCACTACTACGTCCCTCATAGCCTTAGTCGCTTTGGGACACTAAACCTCCATAAACCATAAAAGAAACAGTATGTAACATGTGCCAGTATATAGACTTCATGGATTAAAAAATTATTACATTCAATTAACACGTCAGCGCTCATGCAGGCTCGGCGTAACTAGGGTGCTAAGGCGTATGTAAAGGTATTGCAAAATATCGACAGAGTCTGCGCAGCGACCACAGTCCTCCACAGTGATACAGTGATATACAGGCTTTACAGCGCCGCATCATGGGGGCAGCCATCTTTGATCACGTGAGCACGCCGCCATTACACGCCTCCTGACTGCTCGGCGCGCGCCTCTTGCGACGGCTGCTGCGCCTGATGGTTCTGTCCCGACAGGCAGTGTTTCGGCTGATACGGTTGTAAATGAGTGAGAAGACGACAGTATGGTTTGGCCAAAGCTTCAAAGGACATGTGAGAGCCCTAATTTGATCACTTGAGGCGCGAAAACGTGATCGGGCTTCATGTCGCGGACAGCCGCTCAGCTCTCCCTCTTCGAGCCAAAGGATGGGTCGCCTGAATGCCTGTTTTTTGCATCCGCTGAATGGTTTGCTGAATGTTTTTTTATTGTTATTCTCTAAAACGACAAGGTGTAATGCTCCTGCGGCGCCGCAGGTCGTTGTCGTGCTGTGTACGTGCATGCAGACACCGCTCTAAAACGCTCACATGCCCATCGTACGCATTTGTTTACAACCTGTTGGCGGTGCTTAGGAAACTTAAAATATTTTCTACTGGTTTGTTAAACACACAAAGGCGACGGAAATAAATAGACAAAAATTTAACTATTATGGTAGCAGTACCATCCATAAAGCAGTCTTCATGAGCTGGCGTGCAATCGTTTCGAAGGATTCAGCGATATTATTTTTAAAACGCGCTCATGGAAACGCGTTAATACTACACGAAGTTCACAATTATGTCAGCCTCACAAATAAAATTGTGGTGCGCTCTACGCTCGATATGCGGACATGAAAATGCTCGAGGTCTCGTTGGTGGTAAGTAATCAGGTTCACTCTGAGCGCTGGCCTGCGGATTCACCCTTAGTGACTGTCTCGCATGAACCGCGAGGAAATGACAACCACCCAGCACACCAGCCGTAACGCAAATGCTTTATTCCGAATATAGTGCACGAAAACCGGGCTACTTGGAGCAAAGCTCGACAGTAGCATCAAAACGTCATGTAATACACGGACTGACGGTAAGCGTTGTCCGCTCGCGTGGCTGTGCACTGCATAATCTGCAGTAGTGGTATGTAGGGGCGTAAGTCGTCCTTCTTTCCCGTTCATAATTAGTCCTCGGGCGCTCCTATTACTAATGGCCGCACATTTTAACTTACGAGCAATGAGGTCGCGCAAGTCGCTACACACGCGCGGACGCAACTGCACAGCATCTGAAAGCACGAAGTGACGATTTCGGTGGCGGACCAGCTTCAGCACAATAGCCAAACGGGCGAGTTGGTGGTACATATTGGTGGAAAACAGCGCAACGACGCGGACAGAGTGGACGAAAATACAGGACAAGCGCTGACTCACAACTGAAATTTATTTAAGGAAAGCAGTACATTTTATAGACAAAGTGGCCAACTTATCAGCTAGTACATAGACAAAACCCAAGTTTCTACGTGGCATCGAGGAATGCAACCTCACTGTCATATAATGAAATAGATGGCTTACTGACACATAACCTTGTTTTTTTCTTCATGTGATATGCTTCCATAATCTCTCGTGTTAATCGGGACGGGTGTTTGTAGAGGATATCACAGCAAGGCAATGAAGGAAAACAAAATTGGACAAAATGGTCAACTAGATGATTAGCTTTGTTAGCTTCAAGATTATTTGCATGCTCTTTCAAACGTGTATTGATGCAACGCCCCGTCTGCCCGATATATATTTGTCCGCATGACATTGGGATTTTGTGCACAACCTCTTCTGCGCATGGCACATACATTGTTTCGGAATCCATCGGAAAAGTTTAGGAATCCATCTTTGGTCCCTAGTCCGGGAAAAGAGAAGGAAAGGAAAAAATTTGCCATCCTCCCATACGTACACCGCATATGTCACATAATCTTAAAAATGTGGCAAAAAGGTATGGCGTAGGGGTGGTTTTTTCAGCACCCAAGCAACTTAAAAGGGTTTGTGCTGTTTTGGAAAGAAAGGCTGAGCAACGAAAAGAATCTGAAACAACTTGTGGGGTTAAGCACGAAACAATGTTTGTGCCATGCGCAGAAGAGGTTGTGTACAAAATCCCAATGTCATGCGGACAAATATATATCGGGCAGACGGGGCGTTGCATCAATACACGTTTGAAAGAGCATGCAAATAATCTGGAAGCTAACAAATCTAATCATCTAGTTGACCATGTTCGAGACTGCCAATTTTGTTTTCCTTCATTGCCTTACTGTGATATCCTCTACAAACACCCGTCCCGATTAACACGAGAGATTATGGAAGCATATCACATGAAGAAAAAAACAAGGTTATGTGTCAGTAAGCCATCTATTTCATTATATGACAGTGAGGTTGCATTCCTCGATGCCACGTAGAAACTTGGGTTTTGTCTATGTACTAGCTGATAAGTTGGCCACTTTGTCTATAAAATGTACTGCTTTCCTTAAATAAATTTCAGTTGTGAGTCAGCGCTTGTCCTGTATTTTCTTCCACTCTGTCCGCGTCGTTGCGCTGTTTTCCACCAATATGGACCAGCTTGTTCATGCGGCTACCTTGTGCACTTACCCTCGTAGATTTTCCAAGATCGTAACCTTTCTTTCTATATTAGCTATCTAGCGCTGGCGAACGTGCTTGTTGTTGTCGCCCGTTCGGAGTGGGTGCATGCCGAACGGGCGCGAAAGCGGCAGTACATCATTGTACATTTCGGTTCCGTGATGATCGTAAACGATCGCATCTCGCACCTTCAGCTCTCTGTCGCAATTCTTGCAATCCACAACACAGCATGTATTTCCTCTGCCTTTCCACATCTTCGCAGAAAGAACACATTCTGCAGCCACCCGCGGTATTTCCACTGCTGCGTCGAGGCGTACACGCTGGCGACTTACGAGACCCGTAATGGCGCAGTGTTCCTATAGCGCGCCTGCGGCGCCATCTGGTCTCAAACAGAAGAACCGCGCGCTGTAAATGGTTTATAAATAGAAATCTGAAAGGATGTCAGGCAAGGGGGCACAGGCTCTCCGATGCTGCTCATTGCATGTTTAAAGGGGTATTCATGAGATTTGGGAAACGCTGGGGATAAAAGTTAACCCTTCAGCTCCCAGTCTCACAAATTCGCAACATACATACGCACGCTGTGTGCTAATTGATACATGGAGCTCGCACACAAACTTTGATGTCAATATGTTCCCAGTAGCCAGCGCTTTCTGATCAAAATGTTTGGCAAAACTGCGAGCAAGCTGTATGAAGGAAAAGGGGATGCGAAAGTGAGACTTCGAGCCAGTCTTCAGCGACCCCTCGTCTTTCATTCTATGAGAACTGTTGCAGAAAGAATAGGCATAAATAAGTTGGATAAAAAGTTGTGTACTCTCACTGGGTCCTTGAATGTTGCCTGTGTCGAAACCAGGCGCTAAGGCCGCATTTTCTCCTATAGGGGGAGGGGGGAGGAGGGCTAATAATTTGCTAATTTTGTGGTTCGTCACGAATTCACGACATTGGGTCATTGCGC
The DNA here is from genome assembly GCF_052857255.1 of Amblyomma americanum. Classification (NCBI taxonomy): domain Eukaryota; kingdom Metazoa; phylum Arthropoda; class Arachnida; order Ixodida; family Ixodidae; genus Amblyomma; species Amblyomma americanum. Next base: position 241,020,184 of record NC_135497.1, read on the forward strand.
CGCTTCGTACCAAACTGTTCAATTTCTGCTTGTATCCTGACGTAATGTGCCGTACAAGCTGCTACGAGTCCAATTAGCCAAATGACTCTTAATTTATGCGAAAATATTGCAACTGCTGAGCGAAGAAAAGGCTTGGAATAGAGAAGGGAAAGAGAAGTCTCAATTCACTAAACAAAGCACGATCTGTTATACGAAAAAGACGTTTTCAAGACAACGTACACCTCCCTATCACCCTTCTCTGAACACCTTATTGCCTCTTCCTCATCCCACTCCAGCCTTTCCTTCTCGCATGCAGGGGCCTATTTATGAAGACAAGTACTTTTCTCGAGACCTTAGTCAACTGACCGGGGCCTACCCCTCGCTTTTTGGGCTGAAGTTTGTGCTTCAAGAAGCATCTTCCTCGCTCTCGTCTACAGTGAGCTGCTGCAGAAGTGACCGAGTGACCGCAACAATGACGAGCCACATTCCCTGTACATTCTGGAAATGGATCAGTCGTTGAACATAGCTATCAGCAATTACGACGAGAAGGACAGCTGTAAAAGCCAACCACCGTCTGAGCTTCTTCTTCGCAATAGTAGAAAACGTGTGGAATAAATGAGAGCAGACTGCTTCGAAAATGGCACATTGCCAAATAACAGGGAGCAAGGGACAGCACTGCCGTGACCAGGCACAGGATTCTAGCTACTATAAAAGCAACGTGCACCTCCGTCTGAGCAAGAACAACTGTTTGTTTGACATTCATTGCGAATAAAGCCTTAAAATTAGTTTTCCACAAAACTCGTACTAGTTGTACAAATTCAACGGAACGCTCACTGCCGTGAATTCGCGACATACAGATTTTTAAAGGAATTTCAGCGGCGTTAAAAAATTTCTGGCATTGGCTTTTGGATATGGGCTACGGATCTCTGAGGCCAACAAACATGCATGAAGGTTGCGCGTCTGACCGAGATTGAACTATATAAGTTTTGTTTTAAAACCACAAGTGCACTTTTGTCAGACAACCTGAACGTTTGAAGCCGAAGAAAACCTATACTTAGCGGAGCAGCAGGCGGTCAACTTAGTTTCTGGTAGGTTTAGGTGACTGGCGGCTATGTCAGGGGTAGGACACTTCGGCTAGTTTCGGTTTCAGCTACTTGAACGCACCTGGTGACAGTAGAGGTGATATTTAAAAATGTCTGCACATGCAAGCAGCCGAGAGTCTGAGGCGATCCAGGCAGATATCATTGTTAGTTTGGTTTTTGTAACCTGTAAGTTTTTGGTTTTGTATATTGTAGTACTCGCCGAAGTCAGGCAATAAAGAAAAAAAAAATTAGAGCCTGTGGCGATGACCGAATTGCCTGAGGTGCCGGGAAATGAAAATGTTTTGCTCACGCCGGTGGTGGTTCAAATCCAGCTCGGGAATGAAGTCTTTTCTTCGATATACCGTTGCCATAACAACGGCACGACACTTCAATTCACTTTCCTAGCTAAGGCCGATGTGGCAGCCTTTGGCGCTAATGTCTGGATCGGCTGGACTGCCACAGATAACTTTAGCCAGGATTTAAAAATACACCGAGGCACTTTAAGACGGAATGACCAAATGCATGTCGCTGGCTTTTGTATGGAGCAAGTCACACTATTTTTCGTATTCTGTTTAATTGCACAAATAGTCGAAAGGAATTAATCAACTTCGTAAATAACGACGTTAGGCAAAAAAATTCACTCTGGAAGTGGCAAAACGGTCAGCAAAACGTCTGATTGAACAGTTTCTTACACTCCATGTATTACGTATAAGTTTTTTTCCCCGTGAAAAAAGAAACCCCGTGAAACCCCCTGATCCACGTGAAAAAGGAAAAAGAATACCACGTGATATGCCCGCTTGTGCGCCACGTTTGCAATGCTGTCAAATGCTCCGCGTACAAACGAACATGTATACCATTTATCTGGGTGTGCTGACGCTTAAAAGGCGACGAGGTAGCGACGCTGCAGCTGGCTGCAGCGATTTACGCCAGCGGTATGATTCCCTCGCGGCGGTTCATGAAAGCGACAAGCAGACGCAGCCCTTATCGCTTGTGTAAATCGCACAGCCAGCGCCTGCGTCGCTGCCATGTCATCTTTAAAGTGGCAGCGCACCCGGCTAAATGATCTGTTCGTTTGTTGGGCGGAACGTTTGAGAGCACTGCAATCGTAGCGCGCAAGCGTGTATGCATTCCTTCCCCCCTTTCCTTTTCAACTTATGCCTCATGGCACACTTCTCGAATAAAAAAAAAAATGTCACGGGGTATTATTTTTTTTGTATTTCGCGGGCATCTGCAGTGAGAACATGGTTTATGGTTTAGGGGGGTTTAACGTCCCAAAGCGACTCGTGCTATGAGAGGCGCCGTAGCGAAGGGTTCCGGAAATTTCGACCACCTGGGGTTCTTGAACGTGCACTGACATCGCACAGTACACGGGCCTCTAGAATTTCGCCTCCATTGAAATTCGACCGCCGCGGCCGGGATCGAACCCGCGTCTTTCAGGCCAGCAGCCGAGCGCCGTAACCACTCAGCCACCGCGGCGGCTGCAGTGAGAGAAAAAAACTAGTACGTAATACATATAGAGAGTAAGAACCTGCTCAGTCGGACTTTTTGCGAACCGTTTTACAACTTTCAGATTTGAATGGTTTGTCCCACTGCGTTGTTTGCAAATTCTGTTAGTTAATCTCGACTAATTATGCAATTATGCAGAATACAAAAATAGTGTGGTTTGGTCCATACAGTAGCCATCAACATGCATTTGGCCGTGTCGTCTTGGAGTGCCTCGGCATATTTTTAAACCCTGGCTACAGTCAACTGCGGCACCCTTTATATAGGAAGTTTTCTATACCCCTGGCTAAGCGCTTTGCATGCCCGCGTGGTTTCGTTTTTGGTGCGCCTCAATTTACGAGTGCGGAGCAGCAGAGGAACTCCAAGGGCCCCTCTAAGAGCTCCTCGGACGAAGTTCATGCCGCGGCACGCACCTGCGACGAGGAAAGCACCTGTGGTAAGCTAACGTTGCCCAAGCCTCCATGTTAGCAAACGCACCTCTCGGCGTCTTCACTTCTCCAACGCACCAAAACGCTGGGCATAAACACGGTTACGCGAACTATTCTTACAGAATTTAAATATCTCCGTACGTACCAGTCTCTACTCATTAATCGTGATGGTGGCTCGGGGCTGACAGCTGCCGCAGCAGTAGCTGCGGCAGCTGTCACACACACACACACACACACACACACACACACACACACACACACACACACACACACACACACACACACACACACACACACACACACACACACACACACACACACACACACACACACACACACACACACACACACACACACACGCACGCACGCACGCACACACACACGCACGCACGCACGCACGCACACACGCACACACGCGCGCACACACACACACACGCGCGCACGCACAGACGCACACACACACACACACACACACACACACGCACGCACGCACGCACGCACGCGCGCACACACACACACACACACACACACACACACACACACACACACACACACACACACACACACACACACACACACACACACACACACACACACACACACACAGCGTTACATTTCCCTATGCGCGCTCTCCTTTGTTTCAGCGTCCTTCGGCTTCTTTCGTATGTATACAACAAAGTTATTGCTTCGCAGTGAGACGAATCGGGTGGCATCAGTGCTCAATGGGAGGCAGAGCGAGGGCGACAAGTAACAACGGAGTCGAGGGCTGCCTCAGAGGGCTCAGACAGCTTTCGCAGTGACATTCCGACGGCGGCGCGCGACCGCAGTTGAGCGCCCCGTTTTCAGGCAACGCATACCCGTGAGCAGAAGTATGCAGGTCGACTTTTCCCCATTCTCCCTGAACCGATTTTTTCCTTCATCTGGCAACAATGGTTTTTTTATAGATCTTTGCCGCTAATTGTGTTACTTAAGGGCTAAGTCAAGCACTAAACAGCTATTATAACGTGGAAAGAATTATCAAGTGCATCGCTATTTAAGTTCACAATGAGAGGAGAGATGGAGGGGTGCGTCTGTTCTGCTCACCGGTGCGCTTATTTTTCGAACATTTTATCTCGTCGCATGACGGCCAGATGCACGTTAAAGTTCCTAAAAGGCCTTCCAACACGAAAACTACAAAAGTTCATAGCCGGCACGGGCCAAGGAACACCGGCTGCGCCTCACATCCACACGAAGAAACTCGCAAACACACACACACAAAAATGAAATTGCCTCCTTGCACATGGCACAGAAAAGAAACCAGCGAAGTGGTCAGCTTCGCAAGAGGAAGATATTGCGGTAAACAGAGCGAAGAGGAAAGAGACAAACGGATAATACAAATGAACAAGCGCTGTCATTTCTCCTTTGGCCCTATTCCTGTACTCACGTGTTTATATCGCAACGTCATACGAAACTGGCCAAATTCCTGTTCCGGAAAGATGATCTAGCAGCTAAATGCTGTTTGGGAAAGTTCTTGCGCACACCTGCACTAAAAACTCGTCATGCAGCTGACAGGAAAGCGCCACCTGGCACGCAGACTGCTGCCTCCTCTGGGTAATTTCTGCTTAGCACTTGTTCAACGGCTTCTCATCACCTCTAACCTGCTCCATGAACTATGCATGAATCACGCTGTAATTAAGGGCTTTAGATCAATTCCGACAACCTGGGGTTCCTTACTGCGCACTGCATCTGCACAGCACACAGTCGCCTGTATTCCGCCTCCATTGAACGTAGGCGACTCGAACCGCTCCTTCAGCGCGGACGAATGCTGATTTCCATAATCTTTCCAGCTACACCAGACGCATTCGCCATCGCAGTCCTCATCCTCGCTTCAAAGAAATGTCAAGTTCGCCGCGCTCCCCCCCCCCCCCCCCCCCCCTTGTTCTTTTTAAATGACAACACACTGTGGTTAACAGCGGTCGCTGTCTCAGCAGATTTAACCAGCTCAAGCAAACGTCTCGTTTCCCTGCAAAATTTACGCGAGATCCCTCGGTTGCCCTTGCGACCCGTACGTAGCCGAGGTCTAGCTGCCGGACTCGGGGCGCTGGGTTCCGAATTAAATGCGGGCCAGCGGCGATAAGCGCCAGCCTGCCCCAAACGTGCGCGGCCGCAGTGGCAGGCACAAGACGGCGGCGCGCGCCACTTTCAGGCGGAGACGCTCGCTCGCACCGCGGTGCTATCGGAACGACGACGACCACGAATGATAAACGGAAAAAAACGACGACGACAATAAATCGCAATCGACATCAAACGAGTTCAAATGGCAACATTCGCTTCCAACAGGGGCTCTCGTGTAACGATCGCGCGCCGCGGCGAGAGTTGACGTGGCAAAATCAATGAAACAAAGCAGGAGGGCGGCCGAGGGGGAGGGGAGCTAAAAAGAAAGAACGGCTCCGATCCCGATCTCGGCGCTGCCCTGGGAGAGAGATAAGACCTTACCCCGGTTCCTTTATCGATCGCGCCTCTGCTTTTTCACTGACTTTCGTTTGGCATGCCCTTATCGCGCCGCTGCGTTTCCAAACCTTTGCGCGCTGTCGCCGCCGCCGCTGCGCTGGGCGTCCGTGCGATGGCGTGCCGCTGGCTCGCCGACGAGATAGTTCCCGAGATGGCGGGCTTCTCCCGACAGCGTAGATGTCCAGATGCGATAGCGCCATGCAGACGACGGGGCGTGTATACCTTTTGGCCCTCTCCACTCGCCCCCTTGCTTTGCTTTCGCTTGTTGCGTCATTCTCCGCCTCGATTGGCTCCGCGCACATATTTTCATTTGGGAGCGTATTCCTTTTCTTTTTATCGGTCATATCGGTCCGCGAACAGGGCCTCATATCGCGGGTGCCATCTCCCTCTCCCAAGCCTCCTTCCCCACCGCAAAGCGGCTCACAGAAACGGCGAGAGAAAAAAGAAAAGAGGAAAGAACGCGGTTGCCCCGGCGCGCTGCGATCGGTATCAGCCGCCACCTGCGCATGCGCTGACAGGCCTCCCCCCCCTTTCCGACAGCGATTTTATCACGTCGATTTTGGTTTCCCTCCGCGACGCGGGGGCCGTGGTACCCATAGCCCGGCGTTTAGTTAGCGTGCACGCGCCCCGGGAAGCCTCGCGGAAGCGACGGCAGGCCGTCGGGTGAACAGGACGACGGTCGGCGACACGGGGCACGGCCATCGCTGGCACTGCTGGCCATAGCTCCTCGCGCATCAACCGGTATTTGGAGAGATCTGTGGGGGCCCGCTCACGTCATCAGCGGCTCACTTTCCCCCAGCGCAGCTGGTGCGCCTTGCGATAGCTATGCAGATCTGCGCTCCAGATACATTCTGTTAGGAGATCCCTTAAACGTAGCATCCGTGAGAAGTGGCGGTTTATTCAAATACGCCGAGAGATAGAGAAGGGGTCAAGGCCGCCAACTGCTGTGGGAAGACCTGCAGTCGTAAACACGCCCATTGCCGGCACGCAGCCTCAGCATGGCGTGCCACAGCATTAAGTCCTGACGAATGCTGATCAAAATAAATAATTGCAGTGCGTCACTTAATTTTCACGATATAATTTTTATGGCGTCCACGTGCTCCATACGGCGTCAGTATCAATCAGCCCGCCGTTAGAATACGTTTGCAATCTGTGTCGTTCTGCCCTGGGGCTAAAAATAATTACCATAGCCGAGTGGTCACTGGCCAAGTCGAAAGGTTTGTATTCAAAAGGGATTTTGACGAAATCGTTGCTTCAACGGGACGATAGTTCGTTTTCATCGAACAACTTAACCATTTCATATCCAGTGATTCCAATTGGAATCACATTTAGAGGTCATCAGTCTTGGATGTGAGCTAGAAAGTCGCGCTGTTTTCGCAGTACCGATATATAGCAATTCATCAACATAAGTTTTCCACCTTTCACCTGACTGACGCATGCTAATAGGTAGGAGAGGGATATAGAAGCTGCGTACGCTTTGCTGTCTCCATAGCCTGACGCCACGTCCTGCCTTGCACTGGGTAGATTAAAGGAAACCATTTTTGTTGTTCTATAATCACGTGGAAGGGTATTAGTAAGCCTCACGTTACTCCTTCAAAATAAATTCTTTCAAACACATTTACAAACGCTAAAATATTTCGCAAATAATCATGGTTGCAAATGGAATCGCTGGGATAGGATAAGCAGCGCGGTCGCATTTGAGATGCCTGTGACTTTTCTGTGTCGTGTAAATATTGCCTCTTTCGCAGTTTGTATGTAACAATGAAAGTTTTTGCTACTAAGAAGATACATACATTCAAGCACTTTCCATACGGAAACGAAGAAGTTTCGAGAGCGGCCCACCACACGTATTCAAGTGTCGATTCATTCGATGAAGAAGACATAGCATTCATCGCACGTAGGTCAGCAACAACAGCACCATCCAAAAGACAATCGGGACACAGAAGAATTGAACCTCTATGGAATATCAGCCATGGCAGCAAAATTAAAACTGCAGGGCATAGCAGTACCGAGCGGTAGCGCAACTACGCCGTAGGTTGAAAACCATACAGCTTTCAAGATCTGAAAAGCCGACCAACCCGTTTTGTGGGACCAAAAAAGTCATATCGCAGAAAAATCCCTATTGTGGTTGCAGCATGATACTACTGGACAAGGCAGAAATCATGAACCCCTTATACCGCAAAGAGCACCTCCACCGTATACGAATACTTCAAACGCTTCTGCATCAATTCAGTCTGAGATTTTCCCATTACGAATTTTTAGCTACTGCTGACGGTTGTCAGCTGGAGGCTGGAAATCAGGATACTGCCAGCATGTTCACCCTGCCTCTTTCTTACACAGCATGTCTCAAAAGAACTAGTGCTTGTCTTCAACCAGGCCAATAATTCCGCTTACACAAGACCGTACACAGCCCGCGCGCAATAAAAATAAAATAAAAGAGGCACGAGCTGTGTGCCATGTCATTCTCCCGTATCCTCTACTCCAGCAGAGACACGTGCAATTTCAAAGCAGGTGATATGTAACGAAATTTTTAAAGAAATAACAAAAAGCTAAGCATTTCGCACCTGCAAGTCTTGATTAAATCCGGAATCATCCAAAAAATTTACAAAGAACCGATGGAAGCTTGATTTTCTGGTCTTTTATAATTATGCTCCCCCTACACATGCCAGCCTCTAGATATCAATTCTTTCTATTGAACAGTTTTAATCTAGACCATAATGGGTTAAATCATCCTTGTGTGGCAAAGCCCAGCTTTGGCCCTTTTTCTTTTCCTTTCCCTTTTACTTCAGTCGGATACAACTCAAAAACGAAACGGCAAACACCCTTTAAAGAGGACCTTGGTGTGGGCTAGTTGGTTCATACTGCTACGACACAGACTGACAAAGCGCAACGGAACTAGGACGAGTAGAAGAAACACGAAACACAGGACAGGCGCTTTAAAGGAGGGACAGTCAATGGATTCGGCCGATCGTCATGGCATCACAGTTACTCCCATTGGACGCAGGCACCTGCCAGCCACCTGCGATATGGCGGTCGACGCCATTGGCTCGAGGGCCTTTTTTGAAGGGTATTTGACGCTTCATTCTTGAATTGCATGTCACAATAGATACGAACACCAGGCCATGGGAAAGCTTGTATCTTGGGAAAACACGTGGTTATGCGGGCTTTCCACAAATAATCACTACACGCCTCTAAAATAAATATCATACGGCAGACACAGTACAGCAAAGCTCCGGATTACTTTCGACCGGCTGGGGTTCTTCAAACTGCACTAAAATTCCATGTCTGATAACATCAGCGCTGCAACTGGAGAGGACCCGAGATCTGAGCCTGGACACGACATCGCCCGTGCCGTGCCCTCTGCGTCTAGTCCCGCTTCAATGCCCCAGCTTCAGAACTCGGTGCAGTGGCATTTTCACGATGACTGCGTCGAAATGCGGCCACGTGCGGAGCGCGTGGCCTTGAGCGAAGCAGACCGCCGCTGCGGCAAGTGCTCGGTATTGGGTTTGCCTTAGGTCGTTCTTGCTCTGCACCGCTCGTGATCTGTCTGGACTGATACCCCCGACACTGTGTAACTACCCGTCGTGCAGATCAGGCGAGGGTCATGTTCATGCGAGCTGGACCGCCAATACGATCCTGCAAGACTCAGCCCCGCGTCGTCCGTCGCGATCGAAGTTCGCAAGCGCTATCGGAGGTTGTCGTCTGCACCCTTGAGCTCACTGAGCACGCCAAGGCCACGCGGAAATCAGAAATCAACAGGAAGATTACGTGCGACAGAATTACCCTGACAACTAATATCAGCCCACAGCAAGTTTTCCATTTTATTTCACGCATGAATTGGCGAACATGTGTCCGAAGTGTCTGCACCGGGCGTCTTGTCAGTTACAGGTCAACAGTCGGGATATCTTAGGTTTAGACTAGTTGGCTCACCGCACCAATGGGTACGCGAATGGCCCTAATTGGCGGGATAAGAGCTGTTACACATGCGCAGTCAAAGATATGCAAGGGCGCCGGCTGTACCAAATGGTTTAGTTTCAATCCAGGGCGGCAGAAATTTGTGATTTAGACCTCCTGCATGTTTGTAAACAAACGAGGTGGCGCTGCAGTCGCTAGCGGGCTCGTGGTAAGCAAAAGGCCAGGGAGTGTCGTTGCGGAGAGGCGTTGAGCGCAGGTTTTCAAGGCTTGTAGGCGCGTTTTCAGTTTCTGCGAATCACAGCGATGGTTGATGTTTACAGCTTAGTAATTTCTTGAAGTACACCAGCTCGCGTTGGCCACGTGCGGCGTATTCAGAGAAATATTTCGCCACTGTGTATTGTATATATGGATAGTAGTAAACAGAAAGCGTTTCTGGCGTTTATTTCTACGCTAGGCATTGAAAAAAATAGGAATTTTTTAACACTCTGCTCTAGCCAGAATGATTTTACTTCGGGACAGTAGTGAGATGATGTGCTGGCGCTCTTTCGGCGGAGCAGACGTGCGCTCACCTTCTGCTGACGTACGTAGGTGTCGTGCTGTGCGAAAAGTGGGGACAGCGTCGTGTCCTTATTCTCCCTCCTCTAGCTGTCCCGCTTAAGCGCTGTTTTTATCCGCAGGATCACGCACCAGCCAGTACGACTTCTCCCCTTGTTAAACTGGTCGATTTGGTGAAAATTTTTGATTTCTGGAAATATTTTCTTTCTTAGCCCTGGGGTGTTCTGTTTCGTGACAAAAAATTATAGCATAATATTCAGTAGAAATTTATAAAGTACGCTTTCGAGATGCGGGGTCGCCGCAAATTGTGAGGTAATTTCTTTGAGGCTTTCTTTGAGTTCAGGGCCGCATTTCTTTGACCAAAGTGCAAGCGAAGAGGTCAATAACGAGAAAATAAACATTAAGGTTCGTTTTCTGACCTTTCGCATTTTCTGCGATTGGCATCACTCACACCTTCGTAATTTCGTAACGCATGAAAATAGAATTATTCTATTTGTCGCAAACGATTCCTGAGACGTTGAGGAGTGTAATTTATCTCTCGATTTTTTTTCCTACACGTGCAGTGTTATGTTCGTTATTTTTGTAAGAAACGTTTTCACGTAACTATGCATGCATAAGTACATGATCGTCTAAAAAAAAGAAGTAATAGCGTCATATGCAGAACAGGGCTTTGTGAACATGCTGGCATAAAAAAATTTGCGCACTTTCTACTCAATTATATAAGACCTTGAGGTAACTTGACGAGGATGTTAATTATAATTACCCAAGAACTGCACCAGGTATGGCTAAAAATAAAAGGCATTACTGAAACTAGCATAGCAATTTCATATTTGCACCAAATTTAGTTTCATATCGCGTGCATAAATAACGAAAACAATTTTCATTGCCGCGCCCCCTCTCAATCTCGACACTCCTGTTAGTAGCACGCCTGCGGCTGCTTCTTTCCAAACAAGCTTCGCGGTCATGGACTGCATCATGAAACATGACACATGCATGATGCAATGAAAAAGCATGTGGCTTTTAGCACACTTAAGGTACGCGATTCTAAGCACGCCAACGTGACCGCGCATGAACTTACCAGATTTCTTTCTACTCGAATCAAATAATTACATCTGTAATATTAAGAAACACTTTCAAGTAAACATCAAATGCCATAAAACGTGCCATTAAAACAAAAGAACGCATTCCTTGGGGGCGAGTGAACCTGCCGGCGGGGGCCCCGTGCACACCGGCTCAAGGTGATAAATGCGTGCGCAGCTACATACGTGCTTTTTTTCCTTGCGCAGTTATAAGCGTGCTATGCTGATGTTCAGGTGAAAGAACGCAGTAACTTACATGCTATTAAGTACATTGAGTGGCAGTGCCGATCGACTCCCAGACTTCGCGCTTTAGTACCGCGGCTCATTCCCCGTTAGCCAGTTTACTAATGCGGTATTTATCGCCAGAAGCCTATCGGGGCTAATTTAAATCTCCTTTCATGCTACTACGTGGATCGAACAGTGACGCAGCTGATCAATACATGCTGCTTCTGCAGTGCGCAGGCATGATGCAGCCGCCAGTAGCTGCAACAGCTGCGGTAGGCACCGGCTGGCGGTAGCTGTTTTGCCTACCACGCGAAAGTCGCTGCTGACATCAGCGCCACCGCATCTTCGTGACGTCGCGGGGTGAAGGAAGTCTATATGTTAACGTAGCCTTACAATTTAGCGCCTTGTAGCGGCCGCAGTGGCTCAGGGGTTATGGCGCTTGGCTGCTGACCCGATAGACGCGGGTTATATCCCGGCCACGGCGGTCGAACTTCGATGGAGGTGAAATGCTAGAGGCCTGTGTACTGTGCGATGTCACTGCATGCTAAAGGACCCCACGGGGTCAAAATTTCCGAAGCCCTTCACTAGAGCGTCCCTTATAGCCTGAGTGGCTTTGGGACGTTAAATTGAAATTGGTTTTTGGGGAAAGGAAATGGCCCGCCGTGGTGGCTCAGTGGTTAGGGCGCTCGGCTACTGATCCGGAGTTCCCGGGTCTGAACCTGACCGCGGCAGCTGCATTTTTATGGAGGCAAAACGCTAAGGCGCCCGTGTGCTGTGCGATGTCAGTACACGTTAAAGATCCCCAGGGGGTCGAAATTATTCCGGAGCCCTCCACTACGGCACCTCTTTCTTCCTTTCTTCTTCACCCCCTCCTTTATCCCTTCCCTTACGGCGCGGTTTAAGTGTCCAACGATATATGAGACAGATACTGCGCCATTTCCTTTCCCCAAAAACCAGATTTCATTTCATTTTTTACCTGAGCAAAATCGTCTCCTGCGTGACCGCAGCTGGTCTAGCGCGAGCGCTGTTTGCTTTCCCGTCCACTTACTATATAGCCGTCCAACCTATTCAACTGTTCAGTTACTTTTGCTTCTAATTAATGAAATAATTAATCGATATTGTTCAAAGTTTTTAATCTATTACTTTTCATTCATCAAACACTTTTCAATCCATTTCGAACTTTATTTTCACTCTCTTGCACAATTTTGTACTATTTTGCCATCAACGGCTGTTTTCCTGTCCACTCACTATATCAACGCTCGCGCTATTTCGACGTTTTTGGCTCTAGTTAGTTAACGAATCATTTTATTGACATATTTTTTTCTGCGCAGCACCCTCACATCATCATCTATCGATTACAACCATTCGTTTGATCCTAATTTTTCTGAGAATGTCACAACTGCTGCGGTCACGTTTTGATGACTAGCCTAGTAATGCTTTCGCATTAATATAAAAAATACACGGGGCAGATTCGGCTATATATGATGTACGATAGGCGAGCCACTTGAACGAGCATCAAGTCGTACCGCGCAGTGGCGCCTTTCATTGATCGCGCTAGAGGAGTTGCACGTAGAATTCAGCGAGGATCGAAGGTGCCCGATTGACAGAGGCATTAAATACGTTTTCTAAACGATTCAAAGCATATCGCTAATGTGATCTGTGTTGAAGAAAATTAAGGCGCAGTTACCTGGTCACACGTACCACACCGAGGCGTTTGCCTACGGCTCTTACGTCATGCACTGACATGCTTTCCTGCCCATTTCATTTAGAACCAGAAAAAGGGCGTTTCAGAATTCGTTTTTTTTTCCCCGCTTACGCTTCCAGAAAGACGCGAACTAAATGATAATGCGTTCGATGAAAACAATTCAGCTTTGAACTCGAAATTTCTACTGACACGCGAATGATCCATTCGCGATTTCAATGCACACTTCGACAACAGTTTCATGTGCGTGTTCCTTGATTTCACTCCATTCCGTGTTTGTATCACGTCGTACACTTTTTATTATGCAACAGTGTGTTCAGCGTGAGCTTAGTTGCGCAATTATCTTATCAGGTACTTTGTGGAACACCCACCTTTGGTGATGCAAAAAAAGAAATAAACCCGGCCCTGACGTACAATTTGCGCTGCAATAAAATAGGCGGAGAGCGAAACAAGGGTGCAGCGGATACACCGCACTATCTGGAAGCCGAGCTCTGGATGCCGGCGTGGCTGCTGCCGTCGTTGGCGTTCAGCGGCCGCGTTCCGCGTGATTTACGGCGCCGGAGGTGTACGCCTTGCCGACCGTTTTTTTTTTTCATTTCTATACGTACATGCATACGACACGGGCACGCGTCCATTACCTTGGCAAGATCGCCGCGAAACCGTCGCCTTGCCCCCGCATTCCACTCAGCGAGCTAAGCATGCCGCTTCGCTTGTGCATGACGGCCACTGGGACGAGGATTTCTGCGCCCCACAGGATTCCGATCCGAATTACTATTATTATTATAATGTTATTAATTGGAAAGCATTATACGTCCCACTAGCTGTAAACCCGTCCGCCGTTGTGGACCGTCCATGGTAAGGAATTCCTCAGCGACGCCACCTTCGTTTCGCATGATGCCAGCAGTAGACCATACGGTAGTGATGTCTACAGCAAAAAAAAAAAGTCTTCCGCAGCTGCGGGAAATTGAACGAAGGAATTTCAGATTGATAGGCGACCACGCATCCCATAGGCCACAAAACCGAGCTGCTTGTTAGCGAATAAACGTGAACGTATACTGTATGGGTTTCCTTACGACTGCATGCTAAAGAGTAGGCGTGTCATTTGAAAGGAAGGAATCTTTAATGAACCTCGCAGCAGCGCTCACGATGAGACAGTGCTTACGCATTCAAAACATAAGTAGTCTGAAGCGCCCTCCGTCATTTTTTTTTGTACTTCCATGCAATAAAGAAAAAAAATGGCAGTGGCTTAGCTCGGCTATACCAGGTTATAACTAGTGAGAAATTGATCTCCTGTCGATACCGCCGCTGAACAGCGGCCGGACTCCCCTTCTCGTCACACATGCGAAACGACTGTGATACGGCCGCCGTGTCACCTCCGCGTTTTATACACGCAGCTGTGTATGCGAAGATATAGAAGGCCGGCCGCCAGCTGCTCCTCTCTGGTTGCCGCGCATGCGCACAACAGCTGTTCCATGTGACTTCACGCGCGGCGCTGGCGGTGGGGTCGGCGCGCGGCGGCGGCGAAGCTCTGACGTCACGCGTGGACAACCTGCTGCTCCTCTCCGCCCGCCGCGCATTCGCACAACTAGCCTCTCCGGACCAGAGCGAAATGCTCGACTGGTAGCGAAGTGTAGCTCTCGCTACAAAAAAAAAAAAAGCTTTTGTGGCCTATGGGTAGCGTGCCCGCCAATCAATACGAAGGTCCTGGCCTCAATTTCCACCCAAACCCAAGCTAACCAAACTTTATTTTCAGCTCCAGTTTATGGATTCTTTGCTCCCATCGTGATTTTTTGCTCACCAACTACGCCGCCGACGACGACACCGGCTTTACTGTGACACGGGACCGATAACGCGAACACGTTAAAAAAAGCCGATACCATATGCTCCAGAAATCCCTTAAAATTGGCTACCCATGTATCTGCTTGGACTTGGGGCAATCTTTGATTGCAAACTGCCATGACACTTCCATATGGCACGCATCTGCAGGAGACTGCGGAAGGAAACTTGGGTTGTGTATAATTTCTGCAGTACTAGTACAAAAAAACAGCAATGCACGCACATGTATACAGTGCACTAGGACCTCTTCCGGTCGCTAAAGTATTGAAGTTTCTTTCTTTTGATTCACTTTTTTTAACTACGGTTATGAGATAGTCTTGTAACTCGGAGTGAAAGACAACCTATGCTGCTCCCCGCCTTTTCCTTCCTTCCTTCCTCTATGCTCGCACTTGGCCCCAACAAGTTGACATACTGTTATCTAGTATCGGTAAAACAGTGATACAACACCACACTATACAAGATTCGAATTCACTGTTTCTGCGTTACGCATGCCTTCTTGTTTCTCCCGTAGTCCGTCAGCACTTTTGATCCAATAAGTTTAAACCGAACAACTTAAGCAGGTGCTTTCCTGACGCCAGTAAGTTTCTGGTACCCAGGAAATGTACAGCCTGCGTCACAACTCGTGTACAGCGCTCAAGCGGCGCACATTCTCACAGAAAAACCGACACCTTCTCGCAGCTTCTACAATTTAGACGCACCGCTTGCGCGCAAGTAAAGCTCCATAGACTTGCAAGCGAGATGATGGAGAGCACTTTTATCGGAAACAATGAGCTGCTTTCTAATTTTAGTTTTTATTGCGTAGAGCACACTGCTCGAGCACTCTACACAAGGATGACGCAGACTGCACTCGATAAGCGACCCGCGAATACTACGTACCGTCTTCTCCAAAAGTCATGTGCAACATTCAGGGCCAAAAATTTCAATGTTGGAATATTGCAGGCTATGGTTGCGGAAATATTGAAGGTAATGGTTCATTCTTCCGATGCGTAACAAAATCTTTCTTTTAAAGTTTTTCCATCGCTCGCATCGAGCAGTTCAGACTGCCATAGAAAACTAATGGGGAACGTTTTTTGAAAAACGTTAGTAGCAAAAAAAAAATGCAAGCCTGTCGACGGGAGATCTGAGGATATATTGATTGCTATGCTCAAATCTTACAATATATGAAAAAATTCCGTTCTTAAACTATTTCCCTTCGAAAAAGGCTTTTGTCCAGAATTGTTGGGCATGAACCAGGCAGCTGGGAACGCTTCTCAGCCGTGTAGCGCGGATTCCTTACGGCGCATATAAAGACTGAAAGGTGTCGAAAGGTGAGGACAAGCATTCTCCATACCTTACACAGAATTAAAGCATAAGAGGTGTCATAAGTGCTCCACTGCACGGCTGAGAAACAATCCCTGTCGCCTGGTTAGTTGTTGGCAAAGACGGTAATGACATGTATGTTTTAAGCTAAATCCCATATGATGTTTTGTGTCAGGATACTTTAGCAGGTTTTAAAGGGGCTCTGAAAAGTTTAAGCGTGCTTTAAACATAAATGCACTGTCTTTCCTCCTTCATGTCTGCATACTTCGAATTGTGAAGCATTCCGCTTTTAATGTTATGCGATTTATTCCTTTTCCATAAAAGATTACATGTGTTTACAACACTTCTTTGTCGCCCAAAAGACCTTGTGCGACTTCGTCAAGCTCGGCCATGACTTTGTGCGTAAGCTGATGGATTGGTTAATTGACTGATTGATTAATTGATTGGTTGAATAGCTGATTGGTTGCATGGCTGCTTGCATAGCTGACTGGCTGACACCACATTCCTGCAATCACGCGTGGCCTCCCGTTCAACCGGTACTCTACTGTTAAAGGGGCTCTGAAACGCCTTCCGAGGAGAGCACATTAACTCACTTAATCCCTGCACTGTGTTTCCATGAAAACCAGAGCCAAATAATACTCTTCTACACGCAGCAGACAACCTACAATCACGCGTCAAAGTTGGCGAGCCCTTCCCGACGACTTTTTCATGCTCGACGACTTTTTCAAAATCCTTGCTGGACACTATTCGTGAAGCGGCGTGCTTCGATATCCCAGGCATGCCGCAACTTTATTAGAGCCCCCTTCACAGCCCCTTTAAGCAGTGCAGTTTGTTAGTCTAGAAGATAAACGTTTAACTTTTCTAGCAGCTTTGAATGGAAGGCAGCCGGTGAAGGGTAGCGCTGGCACAAACCGGCGCCATCGTTGCATCCCATGGGGCTATCGCCTGCTTGGTTTTCTAGCCGTTGTTTCAGTTTCTTATAGCCAAGGGTGGCTATTTCTCTGCGCGCTGTCCGTTTTCTTTTCTCTCTCTCTCTTTTCTATCGGCCCGCCCACATCTGAAGTTGCGCTTGTATTGAGGCACGCTTCGTGGGTCGGGTGAGCAAGTCTTCTTTCGACGAAACGCAGTCCGCCGTTTCGGACGCCTATTGCAAATTTTCACCGCCAGGGGAAACCGTGCCCTCCGTTCCTTTTCACGCGGCGTCTTTCCCGTCCGAGGCTTTGCTCCTTTGACTCCTACTTTCGACTGAGCTGCCGGCTGATACGGCATCACGATTCAACATCAACTCAGACGAGCCCTTTGCTCGAGGTTCCGCCGCACACCGCGAAGATTAAAAATAAAATCGCACGAAACTTTTTTACACTTCACCCAAGGTTTTCTCCTGGGCGCCAAACTTTAGCGCTTATAATCTTTCACCTTCACAGCACTCGGACGTGCCATTTTTTTTCTTCTTCTTTCTCACTTCTCCCACTTCTCGCTGCTTCGTTCAGCTCGATAAAGGAAGAGGCTTAAAGGGGGCGCTCGCACAAAGCGCGGAGGGGAGCAGTCAAGAACGCGCCGTCGACACCGTCGGGTTCACGTCTAATCTCGGATTGTCACGTAAATTCACGCGCGAACGCGTCCCTGAACTCATGGCAGGCCGCATCACGCACAAGCGGACGTCAAACGGAGCTTGGACCCGCCGGAGCGGAAACGAAGAGCGCGCGCGCGCGCCCCAAAGGCCGGAATCGCTGCGACCGCCGCGCCAAGCTGCAGCCGAAGGAAAAGAAGAGACAACGACAACACAAAAAACGCGCTCTTCTCGGAAACCGGGCGAAACGTGTGACGGCGTAATAAAATGGCGAAAGCCGTTTAAAAGCAAGCGTATACAAAGGTGCTCCTCGGCAGATTCCTGGCTGGGCCCCGTGGGCGACCGGGCCACGGAGCAGATCTGTGCAGGGCGCAGTTTAAGTGAAAGGGACGTGGCTAATCAAGAGTCGCTGCTGCAGAAGTATAAAAGGGAAACGAAGCAGGGAGCGCAGAAGAGTTTTAAGGAAAGTCCACGAGGTGGCGCCCACGATGGGAAGAAGCTATAGTCGAAGAAGCCAATTATGGACCTATGTTGGAGAAACGGCGACATCAGGAAGGAATTGCTTTATTATAATTCAGTAGGTAGTGTCCTATTGTTCGAAGCTAGCTCAGGGTGCCTTAGAACACGCTGATGCCAGAAGAAATACATACAGGAGGACTATTCATCTAGAGTGTCCACAATTGAAGGCATTTCGTTGGAATGTCGTAATGTTCAACCCGATGTCGATGCCTGCCAGATCAGTAGCTCTGAGGCACTAGGGTTTGGAGGCAACGCGGGTAACACGTGTGTGTACGCGGTAGAGGTGAGTAAAGAAACCGCCGTGGTGGCTCAGTAGTTACGGCGCTCGGCTGCTGGCCCGAAAGACGCGGGTTCGATCCTGGCCGCGGTGGCTGAATTTCTATTAAGGCGAAATTTTAGAGGCCCGTGTACTGTGAGATGTCAGTGCACGTTAAAGACCCCAGGATGTCGAATTTTCCGGAGCCCTTCACTACGGCGTCCCTCATAGCCTGAGTCGATTTGGGACGTTAAGCCCCATAAACCAAACCAAACCATGGGAGAGGGTTTTAGGAGTCAAAATGCTCTAAACGCAACTGGAATTTGTCTTTGAAAGAAGGGATAATTCAATGATAGTGGTGGTGGGGTTAAGAAAATAGCGTAAAAATGGATAAATAAATCCTGAGCTTGCCGGTGCCCGCCATCGCCCCGTCCGTTCATTAGTCCGCCCGTCCGTCCATCCACACGGCCATATCTACAACCATACCATATTTGTAACCATACCCATATTTATAGCCATATCCGTACATCCATTGTATAATCGGGGACCAACCTTAAGCCCGAGTGTATTTTACCGCGGACTCTCCCGTCGGTGGTGGTGAAGACATATTTATTGGACAGCGCTAGTACACAGGTGGGGATCTTAGCTCAGAGCCCCAGCCAACCCCGCCGCCACCGGGGACCTGGCGACCAGCGATCATTGGTCGCTCAGGGGAGTCGAGCGGAGGGCGGTATTCCATGCACCTGGGCTGGGCGGCTAGGGTCGGTTATAGGTGAGAGAAAGGGGACGGTGGGGCAGGCCCACGTGATGTGGTAGAGGGAGGGGTAGGCGTCAAAGTAAGAACAATTGCCATGGGACGGAATTCAGGAGAGTTGAAGCGGTACAAGTGCCCGAGATTGGGATAGACGCCCGCTTGTAGCTGGCGCCATGCGCAGCCTCAACGCGACCGCGGTGAAGGGCACCGGGGGGGGGGGGGCACAGTTCTAAATAAGAAGCTGACCACTTTCCTAATGTGCATACATGTTCAGAATAGACCACAGACCAAATGCTAAGAAAATAGCTTGCAAATTTCTGTGGCCTTTATAGAAGCTGCGTGAAAAAGAAAAAAAAAAAACACGCACACATGCAGCGGAGGCATGCAGGTCGCACACTAGCACATTGGCGGCCCCTTGTTAAGAAGAACAAGCAGAAAATATTGTTGTATAGAGTAGAGTAATCATGACAAATTATGAATTAACTGCTTACAAAATACATTAGGGTCAAACAAAGTACATTTTACGCATACTGGTAGGGCGATAATAACGGGAACAGCAAAACGATGCGCATGTACACTCCAATAAAGATTTTTTTTACAAGATTCAATTTCAGATAATCGCGGGAGGTTACACACGCTAAGATGGCTGGATGCGTGCCTGTTAAGAACGTGAGATATAAGGAAATTAAGTGCTTGTTTACCGTGGCTTGTTCTAGTGCGTGGAAGTGACCATTTTCCAGCGGATAGGGCTTGGTCATACTTTTCCTTTGGCTTTAACGTTGCGCTTTTAAGCCAAAAAAAAAAATACCAACTAATGGCGAAGAAAATGTCAGGCAGTATACCGAGAAGCACGGTGATGGTTGCCCATCCCCAGATCGTGTCCCGGTGCTGGGGGGACTCGCTCCTTTCCGTCCCTTTGGTTTTGGTTCTCCGCGATTCCTCCTTTCCTGGTCACCGTAACTAGCAGGGGAGGGCGCCTGCGTCGCAGCGACACTAGCGCCAGCGACGGCGTGACTACTGGGGGTGCAGGAGACACAGCTCTCTTTCCGGCCTGGGGAATTCGAAGCGCACGGATGTTCCGGCGCGGGCTCGGCTCTCCGCCAATGGGGCGAAGCCTCGTGGGAACATAAAGGGACACTGAGGACAACCTTACAATTTATTTTGTTACCAAAACCTGATAGTTCACCAATTCGTGGCTTTGTTGTCGCTTGTCAGGTGGCAAAAGGTGCATTTATTGCTAAGAGATTTGGATTTGAAGTAGAAAAAGATGGCAGGGTATTAACGTAGTTAAACCGAGTAGACTTGCGAAAGCATGTGTTTATCCTGGTTGGCTCACGGTTTTGCTTTGCTGGGTTGTCGGCATGTGTGGCGACGATAGACGTTTTTAAGCACACCGGAGACGTATTAGCGGAGACGCATACCGGTTTACCGGACGCCTCGTGCGCACGCGCAGTGAAATATGGGTGCGGTCTGGCGGGGCCACTGCGCGTGCGCAGCCGGCGTCCGGTAAACCAGCATACGTCTCCGCTAATACGTCTCCGGTGTGCTTAAAAACGTCTAATATTATGCACCGCCAGCCGGACGTCGGAGGCCTCTATCAGCCCTGATTACCGCCGCTTCGCTTACGTTTGCACCAGAGTTACGATAGATCCTGATACCGACAACGAAGTTCTCGCTAAGAACTGCTGCCTGCATTTCAGCGACCTCAACCCCACACAGCGTGCATGCGATGCATTCGAGGGCGGAGGCGGCGGTCGGGCTGCATAGTCCGAGCTCCGAGGCATCGGCAGCAAACTAAGCTACTAATGCGGCAGTTGTCACCGCTGAGCCATCGTCGCGACTGATGAGCTGAGATTGGTGCAGACACATCTAAATTCTGTAATACTCCTCATAGCGCTGGTTCTGCCGCTCAGCGTCTCAGTGCGTTGAAGAAGCGAACATGCCGAGCGGTGCATTTGCTAACGCGGAGGCTGCTGCAAAATTGGGTATCCACAGGTGTTTTCCTCGTCGCAAGTGCGTGCAGCGGCACGAATTTCGTCCGAGGAGGAGTTGTAGTTCATTCGCTGCTCCGCAATTGTAAAACGGGGCGCGTGAAAAACGAAACAACGCGGGAAACCAAAGCCCATAGCTACGAAGCAACAAAACATACCGAAACTCAGCTGGCCGCCTGATGCGCCGCCAGGTATATGGTTTCTTTGGCTTCCAACATTCAGGTTGTCTCTTTTTCGTCTTCCTCGTGTGATAAAAGTGCACTAGCGGTTTCGAAACAAAATTCATACACTTTAGTGTTAAGAATGCGTCACCTTCATGCACGTTTGCCAGCCTCAGAGATCCGTGGTTTTCGGGTATTTCGTCACCGCGCTTATACTTGCGAGATAGGCCTGTGGGGCCGATACCTGTATTTTAGTTCTCCTTTTTTACCTTACAAAAACTTTGTTTTAAGTAAGAGGGATCTTCGTCTGGTTAGGAGCTGGAATTCTGTCGATACCAGCCAGCGTCAATTTCTCCTCAGTGTCTTTTTAACCCGCGAGCTCGTCCCATGTGGCCCCACAGCTTCGCTGCTCCAGCGTGGGCGAGCATTCGCTCGTTGCCTTGCTGGTGAGGCGGATGACCTCAATTACTGAGCGTATTTTGTTGCTAGCTGGCGTTATTGCCGTAGCAGCAATAAATGCCTTTCGGTGTGAGCCGCTGTCGCTCCTTTGTTGCCGCACACCACGACACACCGTGGTCGACGTGCGCTATAGTTAGCGCTCACGATCACAGCGCGGGGTTGGCAGTTTAGACGGTCAACCATGGTTACGCGGGGATAACGCATTTTCCCCCGTATTGTAGACCCCATAGTGCCCGCAGGAGAACCCCTTGGGTATTGGAGCTTAGGTTACGGTGAAGAATGTGGATGGTGCGAGCGGCGAAGGGCTGTTTGAGAGTCCGTGATTATGATTATAATGACTGGATTCTTAGAGAAGCCACACGTAGCGATGGTAATCAGAAAGTTAGATGGGCGGATGAGATTAAGAAGTTTGCGAGGATAGGGTGGCCGCAGCTGGCACAGGAGTGTGTTTCCGAACCGCCAATGGTACAGCGCACTAACTCAGCTGCGCCACCTAGCGGAATATAGAATATTTGTCTAATGTTGCCACATTTCTAACATCGGTCAACTTTTTTCGTTCAAACCAACACGGATTCCGGAAAGACCACTTATGTGAAACCCAATTAGCCTTGTTCCTGCATGACATTCATTCCTATCTTGACCGCAATATCCCAACTGATGCACTATTTCTAGACTTCGAGAAAGCTTTCGATAAAGTACCCCATTCCCGCCTTTTACTTAAAATGTCTCTGTTAAACATTAAACCTAGTGTCTTGAACTGTATTCGAAGCTTTCTAACCGACCGCATGCAATTTGTTTCCGCTAATGTCCTCTCATCATCTTACTCACACGTTCTTTCAGGAGTACCCCAAGGCGCTGTGTTTGGCCCCTCGCTCTTTCTAATATACATTAACGATTTGCCTTCCACAGTAACATCTAGCATCCGCCTTTTCGCGGATGACTGCGTACTCTACCGCCCCATAACTAACGCCGAGGATGCTTACATGCTACAAAATGACCTGGATAACATACAGCAGTGGTGCACTACGTGGATAATATGTTCCTAAATAATACAGACTATACAAATTTCTTTTCACCGCCGCCGAAATTATACTCCGCCTACTTATAATGTTAACAATACTGCCATTATTTCTGCTAACTCTTTTAAGTATCTCGGTATTAATCTCGTTAGTGACTTATCATGGTCTTGCCCCATCAACCACATAATAAATTCATCTCATCGAGCAGTTGGGTATCTCCGTCGTAACCTGCGCATGGCTCCTTCTTCCTTAAAATTACTAACTTATAAAACATTTGTGCGACCTAAACTTGAATACGCTTGCGCAATATTTGACCCCCATCAGTCTAACCTTATATCAGCCCTTGAATTTGTTCAGAATCGTCCCACTCGCTTTATTCTTTCAAACTACTCGCGATACTCTAGCATATCCGCCTTGAAGTTCCAACTACAACTTCCTTCTCTCGTTTCCCGTCGCCTAATTTCACGCCTCTGCCTTTATCACAGGTTTTTCCATTGTTCACCCCGTGACAGCAAGCTCATTCTACCAGTACGTCGAACACCCCGCACAGGCCATCCAAACAGCGTCGTCCCGCATCGTGCCCGCACTACTACATTCCAGAAGTCATTTTTTGTGCACACAGCTCGCGACTGGAATGACCTTCCCTGCGACTTGGCGCTAATCTCTGATCCTGTCCATTTCATGACTGCCATCGAGGAAGTCATGTCATCGTCATGATTCCCACGTAACATTCATTGTTATCCCCCGTTCTTGCGCCCACCCCTCATGTAATGTCCCGCCAGGGACCCTTGAGGTTTAAATAAATAAAATTAAAATAATTCTGAGAACGGGTTAGTGCACTTAATACCGCAGGCCACCGTTGCTTTAGAACGCTTGAGATAGCAGTAGGAATAAAAATTTTAATTCAGCACCTTTAATGCTCTTTTTTTTTTGCAGTGCTCACAACACGCAAACCATTCGTCATTTTCCCGTGGGGGTGTGTTGTCTTTTAGGTAGCATTCTGAGATGCGAGCGAATATCGCTCTTAGCCACTCAATAAAAACCAATTTTACGCCTTTTTCTTTCTTTGAACAATTACCGCAGCCCGCTAATTATTTACTATTTCCCGTCGCGGCATGTATTACCTTGTACAGAGGCAGCATTAAGAGGTGCTTTGGAGCAAAAATCACCGTTTAAAAAGATTTGAGACCAGCCAGGAGACAATTAAGGCTACGAGTTGTGCCGTATCGTTGACGGAATAGAAATACGCGGCACAGGACAAGATTAATTGGAAAGATATGGGAGATGCCTTTGCCCTGTAGTGGGTGTGGTCAGGCTGGTGATGATCATCCTGATGACATTTTGAGCGTTGAGGGAAGGCAGGGGAAATTGCAAGGGTTATGGCGCTCTCCTCAGCCCCAGTGATGTCAGGGAAACAGCAAGAACATGGGAGCCTGTGTGGTCCATAACGGACGCTGAAGTTACAGATCGATTTGGATAGGGATCAGCATCGCAGTAGCCAACTGAATCGTATGCATCATGTTTCTGGACATAACGAGCGCGAGGTCATCTGCCTCCAGAATGGTGAGAGGGATGCATATTGCGGCGAAGGGGAGCGATTTTAATTCAGGCACGGTATAGCCGAGGGAGGCTCTCCAGCGCCTGGAAACCAGCTGGAATGGCAATGCCCAGGCGTGTGAGGAGGATTCGCTCAGCTGGAGTGATGTCAAGTTCTCTTTTAATGGTCAAGTGTACATAAGGGGTTGTGGACCACCGTAACCAGCAATCACTGCGTGGGCGTGTGATGTGGCAGACCGAGGGCTTGCTTATATGCTTTTCTTAGAAGGCAGTCCAACTGATCCCTTTCGGTCTGAGTTAAAGGGAAACAGCACCATTTTTCGAGAATTCCGCGCTATTCAAGGATTCAAATCTGTGTAGGCTGTAGGTAAAACTTCCAAAGTGTTTTCGTGCTAGCATTTAAGACAGTAACGTAACCGACGATTAAATTCTAGGCTGCTCCTTACAGCACCGGAGGAGTGCGGAGAAGGTTGGTGTGACGTCACGGAAGGTAAGATTTACACTTTCCGCTGCCGTCGACCACACCCTGCTGTTCCTCATTGGATGCTGCCAAATAACACTCGGCGGCCTTTGCCTTCAGTGGCGTTTGTTTTTTCATTTGAAAGCAAGCCCTTATGCGATGGAAATGTACCGGTATCTACGATGACGTCATGATGCCCCCCCCCTCGGCGCTCTGCACTGTGGAGAAGCTCGAAAGCCGCCGCAGTTTTAATCGGCGATTACGTCAGCATTTCAAATGCTAGCCCGAAAGGACTTCGCATGCCTTATCTGCAAGCTTCACACATTCGACCCCTTCAAGCTCGTCGATTTACAGAACCTATACAGTTGCTCTTTAAGGACAGATAGGGCGCCCCATAAGCGAGGTGTCTGTGAACGAGGGCCTCGATCAAAACGGATGTTGTCACGTTCAGTGTGTCCATTTCCCCTGGAGGTGACCCGGGCAGCCATGCGTAGGACCTGGTATCCAGGAGCTGCCTCACAGTATGGGAGGCCCTGCCATACGTTTGAAGGGTGAGGCCCAGCATGCGGAGCAGAGGGCACTCGCGGAATGATTTTCTGTCCAAAGAGAGGCTGATGTTCGAAGAAGACGTTGCTTTGGGTCCGGCAGTGTATTGCAGAACGAGCAGTTTAGATTTGATGCACTGAGCACCGAAGGTTTCCCCGGGTTAGACAGCGCTGGTGACACCAATGGCTGCTTGCAGGGTGTTTTGTTTCTTATCCAGGGAACCATAGACTGTCCACACTTTCGAGGTCATCGGCGTTAGGGAGTGCCGGATAGTTCGAATGGCCGAGAGGAGACGGGGAAGTTTACAGAGATCGAGATTGAGGGGCGTCGCGGACAGCACCGAGCCCCGCGGGGTGCCTCTGTTTGGAAGACCGAATATGGGGGAGCGCAGAGTGCCGAGTCTAATAGTGGTCGTTTGGTCACGTAGGAAGCTGCGAATCTAGGCGTACACTCGGCAGCCACAGTTGTGGATGCTATAGGTTGTCAAGGATGAGCGCGTGACCGACGTTGTCGAAAACTCCCTTAACGTCTAGGCCAAGGACTACTTGTCAGGTATGGGGAAACGGGGTGGGTAGATGTCCTCCTGAAGATATTGGAAGACGGCCTGTGCCAACAGGCGGGGCCAAAAACATGATGTGAGGAAAAACGCCTGTGTCTTCCAGATAAGGCTGGAGGCGACCGAGGACTTCCCTTTCAAATAGCTTGGCCATGCATGACGTTAATGAAATCGGTCGCAGTTTGTCGATAAAAGGGCTGTGTCCTGTGCCGGCTTTGGAGATCAGGCGGATATCGGCGTGATTCTGGCCTGCCGGAAGCTAGCCCGTGTCCCACACGTAATTGAAGTAGCCGGTGAGTGCCTGTAGGGTGCCAGAATCTTAGTTTCGCAGTGCATGTTGGTCACTTGATCGTGGACAGGTGCTGTGTTCCGCGTTAGGTCAAAGACGGCCTTCCTCCACTTCCTCCACTCTGAACGGAGCATCGAGGACCGAGTTGTGGCGGCGAAGTTAATCAGTGCAGGTCTCGATACGTGGCGGGCCAATAAAGCGCCCTTGGAGGTCGCGAAAAAGGTCCGCCTCAGATCCCGGATAGGTAGCCTGAAGGAGCATGCATGCCCAATAGATGTGCGCTTTAGTGGTAGTGGGATCCATAAAAGCACGAAGAATATTCCAAATGATGGGGGTGCCCAGAGCGCCCTGAAGGCGGTTACAGAAGATGTACCAGTTGGAGGAAGCCAAAGGTTTGGCATAGGTTTGGGCTTCACTTGTGAGCTTGGCTATGCGACGGCTGAGCTTTCGATTGTCCAGCCTTGCCCAGCACTTGATGAGGCCACTGTGCGCCTCCCATAGGTGGAGGAGGTTAGCGTCCACTTGAGACTCAGCAGGTGCAATTATAAGCTCCCGCGTGTTTCTCCAGGTCGTGCCGCGTAATCCACAATTTCTTCAACCTCTACCAAAAATTAGAGCCATTGCTTGCGGTAGACGACTGTTCAATCCTTGAGTCGCTGCTTGTAAAAAGTAGGGGGAGGACGTGATACACTTTCGTTTAGAGTGACCGCTGCCTTGTGTCTCAGTAAAGTTGGTTCACGTGGCATGCGGATTGTGCTTGACCAGGGCCAGATGGGTGTGGGTGTCATGAGTAACGCTATTGTTGAGGCGAGTGTGGGAAGGAGGATCTTTGAGGATGGTGCGCCCTACTTCGACAGGCGACGGCTTTAGATCTCATATAGGCGTATCTTGTTTGGACGCAGGTAGCGTGGTCGGGCAAGTAGAATGGACGAGGAAGATCGGAGACACGGTTACGAGGAAGACACTTAAAATTTTATACATTTATTTACATTATGTACACGTAAAGAGTAACTGGAGTGTTTCTCCGCAAAAGGGAACGTCTTAGCAGGAGGGAGTCTCGGTGAGAGGCAGCTTCTCGGTCGTACTGGATGCCGAAATTTATAGGGTGTTCTTTCCCTGAAGTCCCTATATGGAGGCCGGGACTGCCGAGGAAGGCGTGTCCTGAAAAGTTAACTTTGGCGCTCATCACACACTCTCTCATTAGGGAACATGCCCCCTGTCACGTGTTCAGCTTGAAGGTGAGGAGGATGCCATCTATGTGGCGCCGATACCGGAAGGTCCGTGAGTGGAATTCCCACGGTCTGCAGGTGGTCGCACGTGTGGCCCGCAGCGTAAGGACACAAGTCCAAGGATAAGGCCACGCGCAAGGCCGCTCGGGGTAGGGAAACGGCTCGCCGGAAACTGCTCCTTTGAAGACGGATGGCGCGGCCAAACACGGTGACTGGACCCAGCTGACACACAGGTCTTCTCTTGAATGTTCATTACGGCTGTACTTGGCAACTATCTTCGTCATGAAGGTGAATAAGCACTGGCTGAGCAGTGCTGGCTGCTTTCAGGGGAGGCTTGCTGTCGCCGCTGCCGAGGCTACGCCGGACAAGAGTCCGCGTTTTAATCCATTTAGACTGGAGGACATCCCGGACATAACCCCATGCGATATGATAGGCGTTAAATTCTCCTAATACAACGAGATATTGCTGAGAGATGCGAAGAACAAGAGAGGGCCAAAATCTACTCGTGTTTGGTGAGGGGGGCCATAGATGTTGAGGATAAAGAAACTTGATCGGTTGCGCGCACCCGGAAAAATTTGCGTGATGAAATGAGGAACAAACAGCTCTGAGATAGCATGATGCAAGGTTGTAAGATTAGCTAGAAAGGTGCCGAATGCAGGAAAGAAATGATCAGCGAGTAGCGTATACCCCGAAAGTGCTACAGGGCAACCTAATTCTTTCATTGCAGTGACCTTATGAAGGGTGGGTTGGATGGCAAGGCATTGCTGCAGACCTGCTCGCTTGCGCTCAAGGCTTCCAAAGATACATTGCCATAGGGTGACGGGAGAAGACGATGAGCGGTTAGCCTTGCTAGCCTTAATGGACGGTTAGTGTGGCAGGGCGGAGGAGCGATGGCTGCGGGGTGGGGTGGAGGGCAGGTGGGGATGGAGCGCGTGTTCCTTCTGCCGAGGGGTAGGGCTTGCTATATGGAGGCTTATTGCCAGAGACAGTGCGCAAGCATCGCTGGGACCGTGGGGACGTGGGGCCCGAGAGCGGTAGTGCTCCAGAAAAGGAAGGGGCATTTGGGGCGGGGGATGGGAGGGAGGTGGCCTGAATGAACTCTAGTGCGGTCAAAGGGGCCTCGATATTAGAGAATTGTGGGGCGAGCCGTTCCATGAGCCTTTTCATGAGGGGCTCGAGGGTGGTCTTCAAGAACGCCTCCCATGAGGCGCGACATCTGATTTTCTGCCCGTTGTTCCGCTCTGCTGGTCAAGCTCCTCCAGTGGGGCTTCATAGTCGTGAAGAGGGAAATGATGAGCGGTGGAGGGACCGTGGGGTGAGAGTCGGAGGTTAGCAGAAGGCTCAGGTTGGGAGGGGGTGACGGTAGTGTGGCAAGAAGGAAGGGTGACAGGAGGTTGCCGTGTGGAGGGAGGGGAGAGGAATGACCGGATCTGCCCAGCTTACTGGGATGTGGGCGGCGGTGAGGTCTGATTTAGTGAGGGGTCAATCATACAGACTTCTTTCCTCGGGCGCTTGCATCTACTGCTCGAGCTCTGACGAGAAGTGTCGGCGGGTTGAGAGAGGCGAGACGATGACGGGAAGCGTGAGCCACTGGACCAGCCTGAAGAGGTCGACAAATAGCTGATAGTCTTAGGACGCTGTAGCCGTGCTCACGGCCGACTGGAGCGGAAGGCCGAGCAGGAGCTCTGGTTCAGGACTTTGGCACTGTGTTGGGCCGCTTCAGGTTTTAATGCGAAAGCATTTCTTGTCTCATGAGTGGCGTGTACAGGACCTGTCAGCAGAACGTGTCGGCAGTGCATCTCCGTGCGAAAATGACCCTTCAAAAAAAGAAATACGCCGGCATAGTGATTCGAACCCAGGCCCTCTGTGTCCAGGCGGGCGCTGAGCGCATACGCCATGAATGTTTTTTTTTCTTTATTGCATGGAAATAGTGCCTAAAAGACAAGTATAAGCAACGAAGGGTCGTTGGTTAAAGCGTGTTAGAGGCGCACGAAGTTAACGCGTTGTGGTGTGTCCGACGGTAAAGTGTGTTGGGGATGTGTACTGATGTTAGACACCAATGACTTCCAAAAATAAGTTCCTAAAGTCATCCAAGGGTCACTTGATAGGTGTCTCGTGGCAAAAACGACTTGCAAAAACGTTGCCTACGTCATCCAAGGGTAGCGTGATAAGTGCCACCTGACAACGATTACTTGCAAAAAAGTTGCTGTCGTTCAAACGCAAATGCTTTCTCATTTGTTCAATGCAGCATACTGCAGTGCTCTCCAATTTTTCGCTTTGGAGGAATAAAGCAGCGGTTGCAGCATAGTTGGGTGGTCGTCCGTGGCACTGCATGCAGTAAAGGGCGCAGGTACTTGATATAGGCGAGTTGGTGAAACCGTACTTGGCAAAAACGCGAGTATTGGGGTTAAACACACGAGGCACAGATTTGTGGGAGGGGCTAAAACGGACGGCATCGCTGAGTTGTGCATTGATCGCGCATGCAACGGGGCCGTTTTTTCCCGTCCTTCAAAGGTCAGGAACGCGGAGCCTTACTCGCGCATGAGCCGGGCGTGCAGAATGATGTAGGTGGGCGCGCTGGGGTCGGCGAATATCTGATCTGTGGTGTAGAGCCAGGGAAAACGTTCTTGGGGACGCCGCGGACTGAGTCGTCGGTCTTGACCTTGTAGGTGGAAGCGGGGTAGAGTTCCTCGTCCACTGTAAGCGAGTGTACCTTTGCCAAGGTGGCAGCTAGAGAGATCGAGGAAGTACTTATTAACACTAATACGATAGAGGTCAAGCTGTAGCGAGATTTCCTCCTGAAGGGTAGCCCGGGAAAGAGCAGTGCTGTGGCTGACTGAGGCCAAAAGTTCGTACGGCTTGCATACGGACCGATTCAGAGCGTTGCGAGGGCGTAGAACGACTTTATAATTGCAGCCGCGTGTGAGTGGTGGTGGTCGCAGGGTGTCGGCGTGGGCGAGCCGTATCACCACGAACGGAGGCCAGGGTTCGGGAAGGTTCCGGCTGTTGCGCGGAGGCGTGCTGGCTGGCTGGGGCTTGTTCTTTGCAGCGGTGGAACTCCCGGATCCATTCGCTGTCATCTGGGTCTTTCACAGGGGTGGTGCACTCTTGGGTCGTAGAATCCACCACCACTGAGTCGGAATCGGAATCCGAAATAGAATCCGTCGTCGCCGCCGTAGTAGCGAGCGGCACGGCGCAACTGAGGCTCAGCGAGGGAACGTGGAAGCGCAGCAGACATTGCGGGCCGCCGGTGGAGGGAGCAGCCGCGGCAGCGCCTGGTTGGCCGTACAGTCCGTTTTCCAAGAAAACTAATTGGGGCGGTTGATAGAGGTGCCGTGCTAGCGGATACGGAGCAGTGGAAAAAATTGGCACTGGCTTAGCTTGGCTATGACAGGATATACGTAGCGAGAGGTATGTTTCCCTGGCTGATCGAGCTTGTTTTTCGGAAACTCGAATGGTGTGATTAGACACACGGCGTGCCTTCACATCCTCTTCTGTTGGTTCCCGTTGACTGACGCCTTCAATAGGCTCTATCTCGGCGGCTCTGAGGCGTCTATTACACTCGGCAGTCTGGCATCTCCGTTTGGCAAGCCGTTCCCATCTCAGTTCGGGCGTCTTCGCTGCTCTCTTCGCCTTCTCACGTTACTTCTCTCTTTGTTGAGTAGCCAAGTGCCAAACCTCAGGATTGGAAGAGTTAATCATCTCTTGTTTATACTGACGTTTAGCAGCGGCTGGACTCTCCTTCTCTGCATGCATGTCAAACGTCGTGATACACACGCCCATTACATCTCCGCCTTTTATATGCAATGCTGCGCATGCGACGCGCGGTTCGGGTGATAGAGCGGCGTGTGGCGAGGCAGCGACGAAGAACGCGACGCACCTGTGGGGTCTGTCTGGTTACCATGGCATCGGCGCATGCGCACAACTGCAAATCCGCGTGACGTCACGCTCGGCTCCGACGGTGGAGCGGGTGCGCGGCCGCGGCGACGCTGAGCGCACGCCGCACCTAGCTCCTCTCCGGTTGCCATGGTAACGGCGCATGCGCATAGCTGGCCTCTCCCATGAACCGCGAAATGCTCGACTGGTAGCCCAGTGTAGCTCTCGCTACAAAACACGGTGCGTGCTCGGAGGAATCTCCCCTCTCATGGGCTGATGTATGAGTCAGGCAAGACTTAAGAGGCGTCGGCGCGCCGTCGATTACCAGCGTACCACAGCGGGAAACAAGGGCTCCCCTCTTTTCTGGTGATGGGATCCACGCTTTTCTTGCGGGTGTATCTCCTCCTCCTCGAAGGTGGTGATCTTCCTAGAAATGGAGTTCCAAGTTTAGCCTGGTCACAGCCCGGTTTCAGCGGGGTCTGCTTGACCTGGTAGAGAGTCACTACCAGAAGTCCTGCGTAACTGTAACATCATCGCCACAGAAAAGCGGCGAGAGAGCACAGGGCACGCCTCCTGTTGAGGGTGGCTCCGCAAGACTTCTCGAGTGACCTTCTCTGATTGGACAGTCCTTAATCAACTGTATTTCCCCAGCTAGAGACTTAAGAATTCCGAGCTCTAATCAAGCAGCTGGACGACATGTGTGCGGCGTGCTTACTTCTCGTCTATTCTCACGTGCTCTCACGTGTGGAACTTGACTACTGTATATAATAATAATAATAATAATAATAATAATAATAATAATAATAATAATAATAATAATAATAATAATAATAATAATAATAATAATAATAATAATAATAATAATAATAATAATAATAATAATAATAATAATAATATAAGTAAAATGAACTGTACGGTTTCCATCAGCACTTCCAAGCAGCGTAGGTCACAGCAAGTCCATCCATCCATCCGTCCGTCCGTCCGTCCGTCCATCCATCCATCCATCCATCCATCCATCCATCCATCCATCCATCCATCCATCCATCCGTCCGTCCATCCGTCCGTCCGTCCGTCCGTCCGTCCGTCCGTCCGTCCGTCCGTCCGTCCGTCCTAAATGATACATGTGTATTCGTGCATGAGTGAGATCAACCAAACATCTTCGAAACAAAGCCAATGAAGGCAAAGCGCACATTTTTCGTTAATTTTCATACTTAAGTGATGGAAATGAGTAATCATGCGTGGGGCAGATGTTTTGACAGATATGTAAAACAAGGTATCGCGCCCCCTGGAGGGAACCGCAACCAGAAGCTCTTCATGTCATGTGCAACGCTCTACCAGTTGAGCTATGCCTTTTTGCCTGGGTTGGCATAACAAATGAGCTATATACAATACAAAACTGTCCTCCTACGCCTAGCTTTACTTTGCATTAGCAACCATCAATATCTTTTGGCCGACAGTAGCAACACCGCGTAACTCACTGGGGATATTTTTAACTTATAATTTTGTGAAAAGTAGAGAGTCAATTCTGCGCGAACATGGTGATTATCATGGCTGACCCTACCTGCTCGCTGCGAAATCAAATTCACAAAATTTTCCCTGAGCTCATACCAACTATTTTCGACAACCATGGAAAATCAATGGGATGTACCGTAATGTACCGAGCATTCGAAATTCCCGCGGTGGATTTGAGTGCTTTTGGAGCCACCCAGCACGTCTTGGCTGCCGTGGAAACTAGAAGAAGCATTGTCCTCATTTCCTGGGCTTGATTTTACTTCGCGAATGTGCCTATCCTTAACCCCCCCCCCCCCCCCCCCCGCCCCCGCACACACACGCATACACGCAGGCACGGCACGTGGTGGCACGATACACAAGATGTGCGAAGTTTGAGGCTCGACCTGAGCCATCAAGTAGCCACCGGGTGTAAAATCAAACAAAAGTGCAAAAACGCGCAAATACTTCGAGCATTTTCTTACCAAAACGTTTCCTCCCTCCATAGAAGAGCGACCCAAAGCGGAGCAGAGCCTGGGGCCGCGCGCGCCTCTGCACATCGTAGTCGAGTGGTCGACAGTGCAGAGGCGGCGAGAGTCTCGCAGTGACAGTGGCGCAGAACAGCCGCGGGCTGCGAGAAGGCCGCACTGCCAGATCGCCGCCGTGCGCGCCGATCCTTCGATAACGGCCTCTTGATCATGGGTGCTTAATTGCGGGCCGACCTCTCCGAGCGCGCGCGGGCTGCTTCGACACGCGGCCGACCGTAATGGGCCGCACTAACCACTAGCACTGTGCCATAAATTTTAAAAGCTATCTATCCTTCCCACATGGGTCAGTGCAGTTCTGCAGTGCCGCTGGCACGCGCTTAGTGAGCCAAAATTGAATGAACGGTAACAAAGTGACGACGGATGAAAATGATGCCGCGGCCGCACCACGGGTGTTCCGCGAGCATCGTATCTATTTGGCCCGCGACGCAGCCGCAGACTGGAAGCGTCCCAGCGCTGTCGAAGCGATTCTCCGCGGCTTGCAAGATGTGGCCACTCTCGAAACATTTAAATGCTGATAAAATCGGCGCGTGCCCGCAACCGCCGTCAGGCGATCTGCACCGATATCCGGAACCTTGTAGTTATTGCAAGGAATGACATGATCTACTTACTTAAGGGAACAGCGGTGGCGCGTTTGATTTGCCTAAATAAAGCGCAATCACAATGAAGGGGGAAGGAACGCGCTGGTAAATGTTCACGGGATTGCCTGCCTGCTCCAGAAAGGGAAAGGTTTGTGGGGGTTTAATGTCTCAAAGCGACTCCGACTATGAGGGACGCCGTAGTGAAGGGCTCCGGAAATTTCGACCACCCGGGATTCTTTAACGTGCACTGACATCGCACAGTACACGGACCTCTAGAATTTCGCCTCCATCGAAATGTGACCGCCGTGGCCGGAATCGAACCCC
>NC_135497.1:241059404-241138480 GCF_052857255.1 Amblyomma americanum
CGTTAGGGCGCTCGGCTACTGATCCGGAGTACCCGGTGTTACGTCTCGCCTACAGCGCGCGGTATAGCCGGCGCGGATGCACCGGATGCCGCGGCTTCGTTCTTCGCTGCCGCAACGCCTCCCGCCAAGCGCGTCCAGGCAGGTTTCAGTGCCACGTGTCGTCGTGCGTGCGTGTTTGTGTGTGTGCATGTTTTGCCCACGCTTGTCAAAGCGCGGCAGCCGGGGAGAGGAGCTCTCCAACTGGGAGGCGAGGAGGTCTGACCGGCGCCGGCCTGGCGGACGCGCCCGTCACGCCTGAACATGTTCAAGCGTCGCCGTATCGGATGACTCTTCCCAAGCCGTTCCCTCTTGCCCTCGACTCCGTGGGTATAAAGGGGGCTGCCCCGGACGCCAACGGGGGCCTTCGATTCCTTCCTTCGAGTAACGTGGTCGCCCTGACCGGCTGCTCTTTTGCGATGCCAGAATAAACAAGTTGTTCTGTTGCCAGTCGACTCATCCTTTGCCGGGACCTTCGGATGTTTCCTGCTTTGCCCCAGGCCGCCAGGCCAACGCTACCCTTGGGGCTTGCAACCCAAATGCAACAACTGGTTGCCAGCGGTGAGATCCCGACAACGGAGGCCAGCAGCGAAGATATGCGGTCAACTGTATGCTGAGCAGCACAACGACCATCCGGGAGCAGTGCAACGAGCCCTGTGTGATGACTGGTTGCCTGCAGCGGAACGACTGCGCTGAATTCGTGGCTGCGAGGTTTGGTGAGTGCGGGACTTTCTTCTTCTGAGTTTTGCCAGGCTTTTGTTAGTGTCAGAAACAGAGCTGGTAATTGTGGTCGTTGCTGCCGGGTTAGTTTGCGGCAAGACAATAGTAGGCAGTAGAGAAAGCAGCATTCGGAGCAGCCATGGATTTGAAGTCGTTGCGCAAACCGAAATTGCTGGAGCTTGCAAGAGAGTTGGGTCTGAATGTCTCAGACAAACTCAGAAAACCAGAACTGCTAAGGGCTATTCTTGAGTTGGAGGCTGAGGATGACGAGCTGTCGGAATGCCTTGAGACCATTGAGGAGAGGGAGCAAAAAGAGAAAGACGAGCGCGAACGTAAAGAACAAAAAGAGAAAGAGAAAGAAGAGCGCGACCGTCAACACGCTTTGGAAATGAAGCGTCTCGAGATAGAGATGGAACGCGCTCGTAATGGAAGTCAGGCACACGGTGCAGGAGAACGGGTATCGTTCAAAATGACTGACCTGATGCGGCCGTTTAAGCTTGGAGAGGACATTGGTTTGTTCCTGGTTAACTTTGAGCGAACGTGCGAGAAGCAGGGGTTCTCTCGGGAAACGTGGCCACAGCGCTTGCTCACTTTGTTACCCGGCGAGGCGGCCGACGTAGTCGCTCGCTTGAAGAGAGAGGAGGCAGAGGATTTCGACCAAGTGAAATCGAGTCTGCTAAAAAAGTACAGGCTGTCAGCGGAGGCGTTCCGTCGGAAGTTTCGGGAAAATGAAAAAGGCAGAAATGAGTCATATACAGAGTTTGCCTACAGGCTTATGTCAAACATGCAGGAGTGGCTCAAAGAAGAGAAAGCGTTTGGTGACCACGAGAAAATTCTGCAGTGTTTCGGGCTGGAACAGTTTTATAGTCGGTTACCTGAGAACGTGCGGTACTGGGTCTTGGATAGGCCAGACGTTAGTACAGTGGCTAAAGCCGCCGAGCTAGCCGAGGAGTTTGTGACGCGTCGGGCTCGCGGAGCTAAGGACGGTCAAAAGGGTGAATTTGGCTCCAAGTCTGAGAGGCCGAAGTTCACACCCATGAGAGCATGGGGGGACACGCGTAGTGCGGATGCGAGTGAAAGCAGTCCGACCGAACGTAAGGAGACGGCGGCAGCCGAAGCCGAACGCAGAAAGCGGTTCGAGAGGAGGCAAGCGCGCGTGTGTTATACGTGCCAGAAGCCGGGTCACTTTTCGGCGCAGTGTCCAGAAACAAAAAGAGAAGTCGTGTGTTTGTCATTATGTAGCACTGACGAGAACATGAAGCTTCTCGAGCCTTACATGCGAGACTTCCTCGTGAACGGGAAAGAGTGCCGAGTGCTTCGTGATTCCGCAGCTACAATGGATGTAGTTCACCCCTCTTACGTAGAACCCGATATGTTCACGGGCGAGTGCGCATGGATCAAGCAAGCCGTGGAAGCTCATAGCGTGTGTCTGCCCGTAGCAAAAGTGCTTATTGAAGGACCTTTCGGAGCACTTGAGACGGAGGCCGTAGTGTCATCTATGCTGCCCCCCCAGTACCCGTACCTATTTTCGAACAGGTCCGATCACCTCCTGCGCGAGAAGGGGCTTTTGTTTGGTGAGGCTAGCGTTCAGGCCTTAACCAGACCGAGAGTTCGGGAGCTCGCTGCAAAGGCGGTAGTTGCGGGGCCGACGTTGTCGAGCAATGAGAAAGGGTCGGAGGCGCAGCAGGCTGATATTCCGAGCACGTCAGAACTGAATAAAATTGAGCCTGTAGCGTTGAAGGCACCAGGTACTGGAGAGGAAATGCCCGACACGGGCAAGTTAGAAGAGCTTCCGGTCGAGCTTCCGGGACTAAGCTCAGTGACGAACAGGGAAGACACTGATCAGGTCATTAGTGACTTAATCATTAAAGCACCGCTGTCGCCTGAGCAGAAAACCGAACTACACCAACTCTTACAAGAGTTTCAAGGTCAGTTCTCTGAGAGGCCTGGTAGGACTTCTGTCCTTACTCATGATATAGAACTTACCTCCCCAGAGCCAGTACGATCAAAGGCGTACCGGGTGTCACCCCGCCAGCGCGATATTATGGAGGCTGAGGTAAAGAAAATGCTACAGCTCGGTGTTATTGAGGCGGGTGAGAGTGATTATACCTCCCCTTTGATTTTAGTTGAGGTACCGGGCAAGGAACCTCGTCCTTGCGTCGACTACCGCAGGCTTAATTCCATTACTAAGGATCAAATTTATCCGATCCCTAACATCGAGGAGCGCCTTGAGAAAGTTAGTAGCGCTCAGTTTATTTCCACCCTAGATCTTGTCAGGGGTTATTGGCAGGTTCCACTTACAGAAGAGGCTAGTAGGTATGCGGCGTTCATTTCACCAATGGGAACATTCCGTCCTAAAGTTTTGAGTTTTGGTTTGAAGAACGCGCCATACTGCTTTTCAAGCCTCATGGACAAAGTGTTGCGGGGACAGGAAGAATTCGCTTTACCGTATTTAGACGACGTAGCGATATTCTCCGCCTCCTGGTCTGAGCATATGGCACACTTGCGGGCAGTGCTAACCCGCCTGCGCGAAGCGGGCTTGACAGTCAAGGCTCCCAAGTGCCAATTAGCACAGGCCGAGGTTGTCTACCTCGGTCACGTGATTGGACAGGGTCGTCGCCGCCCCTCTGAAATAAAGGTGGCCGCTGTGCGAGACTTCCCGCTACCGCGCACGAAGACCGATATTCGGTCGTTCTTGGGTGTCGCCGGCTACTATCAGAGGTAC
This sequence comes from Amblyomma americanum, assembly GCF_052857255.1. Lineage (NCBI taxonomy): Eukaryota > Metazoa > Arthropoda > Arachnida > Ixodida > Ixodidae > Amblyomma > Amblyomma americanum. The sequence goes on from NC_135497.1 coordinate 241,062,886, forward strand.
ATCCCCAGGTACTCCGATATCGCGGCTCCCCTGACGGATGCTCTAAGAAAAACAGAGCCCCAAACAGTCGTCTGGAGCGAGACAAAGGAGAGAGCTTTTAGCGCCCTAAAGAGCGTCCTAACAAGCCAGCCTGTGCTACGATCGCCAGACTATACCAAAGGGTTCGTTGTTCAGTGCGATGCTAGTGAGCGAGGCATGGGCGTTGTACTGTGCCAAAGGGACAATGGAGAAGTGGAACACCCCGTCCTGTATGCTAGTCGTAAGCTGACCTGTCGTGAGCAGGCGTACAGCGCCACCGAGAAAGAGTGTGCGTGTCTCGTGTGGGCCGTTCAGAAATTGTCATGCTACCTAGCCGGCTCGAGGTTTATCATTGAGACGGATCACTGCCCTCTCCAATGGCTGCAGACCATATCTCCCAAAAATGGCCGCCTCCTGCGCTGGAGCCTCGCTTTGCAAAAATATTCCTTTGAGGTGCGTTACAAAAAGGGGAGTCTCAACGGTAACGCCGATGGCTTAAGTCGAAGCCCCTAACGTAGGAATCCGCCTCAAAGTTGTTGGTTACTGATGTTTTCTTCCTGAGGCAGGATTTTTAACATATTGCTTTTGTTTAGTGTTTCAAAGTGATTATGTGCTTTCTAGTGCAATTTTCCAATTTGTGGACGCGTTCTGAGTGCTGCTTGACTACTGTAAGGAACTAGGCAGTAGTATAAAAGGGGAAAGAGCCTGGCAGAGCTTAGTGAGGGTTGTCTCGTGCTTGCTGACTGAGCGGTTGCGTTTCGGCGTAGTTCTAACGCTTGCTGGGAACGAGCACAAAAATGGCAACTCTCCCGAAGTGACTTTGCAGTGCCCTGTGTGATCCTGAACCTGAGAACGAGGCCTTCTCTGTGCGCTGCGCTCAAGCAACGTCGAGGGACGACCGGTTTCGTTTACGAGCATCATCGAGCGACATCCCTCTGGACAGCGGATGCAGTCCCCTGACCATCGGGATCTCCTTCTCCCGGCGGGGCGGTCTGTTACGTCTCGCCTACAGCGCGCGGTATAGCCGGCGCGGATGCACCGGATGCCGCGGCTTCGTTCTTCGCTGCCGCAACGCCTCCCGCCAAGCGCGTCCAGGCAGGTTTCAGTGCCACGTGTCGTCGTGCGTGCGTGTTTGTGTGTGTGCATGTTTTGCCCACGCTTGTCAAAGCGCGGCAGCCGGGGAGAGGAGCTCTCCAACTGGGAGGCGAGGAGGTCTGACCGGCGCCGGCCTGGCGGACGCGCCCGTCACGCCTGAACATGTTCAAGCGTCGCCGTATCGGATGACTCTTCCCAAGCCGTTCCCTCTTGCCCTCGACTCCGTGGGTATAAAGGGGGCTGCCCCGGACGCCAACGGGGGCCTTCGATTCCTTCCTTCGAGTAACGTGGTCGCCCTGACCGGCTGCTCTTTTGCGATGCCAGAATAAACAAGTTGTTCTGTTGCCAGTCGACTCATCCTTTGCCGGGACCTTCGGATGTTTCCTGCTTTGCCCCAGGCCGCCAGGCCAACGCTACCCTTGGGGCTTGCAACCCAAATGCAACACCGGGCCCGAACCCGACCGCAGCGGCCGCGTTTCGATGGAGGCGAAACGAAAAAATTGCTGGCGGTTTAGCTCTGGTTAACCCTAGTCGGAAGCGAAAAGGTGCATCTCCGTGGCTATATGTTTGTGGTCAAGCGACTGGCAGTTTCCATAGATAGCCATACTGACACACACACACACAGTAGAAGGATTTTTTCTATTTGTTAAACACGTTGCTTTCTTCAAAACGACATTAAAGGCGCTCTCACAAGACAGTTAATGATAATTGCTTTTTGGGGAAAGGAAATGGCGCAGTATCTGTCTCACATCTCGGCGGGCACCTGAACCGCGCATTAAAGCAAGGGATAAAGGAGGGAGTGATAGAAGAAAGGAAGAAAGAGGCGCCGTAGTGGAGGGCTCCGGAATAATTTCAACCTTCTGTGAGACAGGCGTCATTTTAATAATAATAATAATTGGTTTTTGGGGAAAGGAAATGGCGCAGTATCTGTCTCGTATATCGTTGGACACCTGAACCGCGCCGTAAGAGAAGGGATAAAGGAGGGAGTGAAAGCAGAAAGGAAGGAAGAGGTGCCGTAGTGGAGGGCTCCGGAATAATTTCGACCACCTGGGGATCTTTAACGTGCACTAACATCGTACAGCACACGGGCGCCTTAGCGTTTTTCCTCCATAAAAACGCAGCCTCCGCGGTCGTGTTCGAACCCGAGAACTCCGGATCAGTAGTCGAGCGCCCTAACCACTGAGCCACCGCGGCGGGGAGGCGTCATTTTCGTTCCTTAAACGAAGTTTATTTTTCATACCCGCCGCGCTGGCTCAGTGGTTAGGGCGCTCGACTACTGATCTGGAGTACCCGGGTTCGAACCCGACCGCGGCGGCTGCGTTTATATGGAGGAAAAACGCTAAGGCGCCCGTGTGCTGTGCGATGTCAGTGCACGTTAAAGATAATAATAATAATTAGTTTTTGGGGAAAGGAAATGGCGCAGTATCTGTCTCATATATCTTTGGACACCTGAACCGCGCCGGAAGGGAAGGGATAAAGGAGGGAGTGAAAGAAGAAAGGAAGAAAGAGGTGCCGTAGTGGAGGGCTGCGGAATAATTTCGACCACCTGGGGATCTTTAACGTGCACTGACATCGCACAACACACGGACGCCTTAGTGTTTTTCCTCCATAAAAGCGGAGCCGCCGCGGTCGGGTTCGAACCCGGGAACTCCGGATCGGTAGTCGAGCACAAAAGAAAAAGGAAAATTAATTTGAATCAAATCTCTCTTTTATTGGGGGGGGGGGGGGGGAGAGAAGCATTCTTAAGGTCTTCTTGCCGGAAAAAATTGGCGGTGATTTAGCGCTGGTTAAACCTGGAGTGACGCGATAGCTACAGCTGGCCGAGTGGAACTTGGTCACGTGACCAACCACGTGATCAGCCACGGCGCCGGCGGCTGCTCCACGCCATGTGACCAACCACGTGAGAGCGTGGCGGCGCCGCCACGCTGAAGGCTCGGAATGCTACCGTAATGTAGCTATCGCTACAAAGGGGGTCTTGACGAAGCTCTCTTGTGTGACAGCCTTCGCTCGCAGGGGTCACTTGCCGTATGCTCTGCGCTGGGCAACGTGAGTACCTGCACAGCGCCGCGCTGCAGCAGTGACCGACCACTCTGGCGTGCGCAGGTGATCCAAAGTCAACTACGCACGTGTATGTCGCGAAGGCGGGGCTCAATGGTGGTTTAGAACCAAGTGCCAGTGACATCAGATGGGGAGTGTATAACTGAATAACCGAAATTGTCGGTTAGAACGACACAAACAAGGGAAAAAATGGACTGGCGTTTTATCATTGCTAAGCACGAAGTATTGTACGAAAGCAGAGTTTTTTGCAGGTGGACACCACGGCCACGTACCTCAAAGAGGGATTGAGGTGTCCACTGACCCAGGGAGCCAGGTATGTGCGTCCAACTTTTTCATCGTCAGTGCCAATTTACCCAATGGACGCCGGCGGCCTACGCTCCATTTCCGCGTTTCTGCAGCAATGTTGTCAACGCCAACGCGCATTGCTCTAGTGAAGTGTATAACTGAATCACCGAAATTGTCGGTTAGAACGACGCAAACAAGGGGGAAAAAAAAGACTGGCGTTTTATCATTGCTAAGCACGAAGTATTGTGTGAAAGCACAGTTTTTTGCAAGTGGACACCCCCGGCACGTACACTTAAAGCGCGATTGAGGTGTCCACTGACCCAGGGAGCCATGCAGTTATGCGCTTCTTCAACTTTTTCATCGTCAGTGCCAATTTACCCAATGTACGCTGGCGGCCTATCCTCCAATGCAGCGTTTCTCCAGCAATGTTGTCAAGTATTGCTCTAGTGCCGTGTTTCTGCCTCAATGTTGTCCACGCCAACGCATGCAGAGTACATCTCTCCGTCACTACCGCCACATAGCACAAAACACGAATATTAGTTTGACGGTAGCATTAGTTGATGAAGAAGACGATGTGTGATGCAAAGCGTTAAAGTGTGTCGCTGTTCAACACGAGGCGTGTTCGGCTGCGGCGTTAGCCTAGTGCCCTCGTGCAGTGGCCAGCGAAGCTGTGCTGTTCGCGCCGCAGCGGGTTGGAATCCCAGTAATGGATATTTACTTGTTTCACTCAGCCAAAACCCTTAATTATCTCAAGGTCTTGCTCGGCGTTTACCGATCGGAATAGTGCTTTCGCATTAAAATAATTTGGTATATATTTGCGGTTGTTATCATATAAGAAAACACTATAGTTACTGGCTTTCAAAATGTTTTAGTTATGTGCATTTTGTGGAAAGTACAACGACGTTTTTATATTAAAAAAAAACAAAGATTACGTTCACGTTCCCTCACAGCAGCGGGCACGGGGTTACCTTGACTATTCTGCAGCTTGCTTGCCGCTGCCGGCTACTGCCGGCCTTGGCCGGCGTATCTGGTCATCTCGTGACTTGGTTGCGTGCGGCTTCTCGCGTTTTATCAGCGTTAATTTCAAGTGCTTGATCACTTTTTGTCCTCTTGCTACGTTCTCGCGTGCTACGTGTGCGCCCTTGTCTTTAACGCGACTGCGTTAAGGAGCTCGTGTCGCAGAAAATCTGGCTTCGCCGTTGGCGTCGTCGGCCTCGTGGACCGGGAGAGAAAAATCCCCGAGAAATCCCCATAGACGTAACCTAGGAGGTAGGTGGGCCACCTAGGTCACGTTACCTTGTCGCGTCATCACAACCTGCCCACCGGATTGTGAGCAAAGTGACCGCCATGGCAGGTGGCAGCTAAATAAATGATTGATCGCGGGAAGGTTGCTCGGCAAGGGCAACCTGGGTCGCACAAGTCCCACCGGTCGCAGCACCCGCTAGCGCGGGGCAGTGGCACATCGCTTAACCGCTGCACCACTGCGCCAGGAGTGGTGTGAAGACTTCCACGGATGTATGAATGTTTGAGTAGAGAATGACCATTTCTGCATATATGGGAACTAACCCGTTATTCTAGCGCGTCGCACCGTTAGGGCGGAGCTTAAGTGTCCACTCAAGTTTTTTGCCATACCAGCCACAATTCCACGGTCGTACGGTTTTGACGCTGCTGTCTTCGGAAATACCGTGTTTTTCGAGACCAAGAGCGCACAGCACGCGAAGTACTGGTGCTGCGTATGAAATCGTCAAAGTGAGAACTGCTCCGCTTGTGTCACAATCGCTTTGGCTAAGTGTTATGCCGTTGCCGCTGAGTGCCTATACCAGTCACAAAGGTGTCTTATAACGTCTCTTTCGGAGATGTCAGACGTGGCTTTCGGATGTTTGCTTAGCACTTTGTGCGAAAGCGCACATTCCGCAGTGAACTCTGTTAATTTCCTGTCGCCTGCAGATGGGGCTGAATGATTGTGCATTGTGTTGACTTAACTTGAGGGATACATTGCTTGAGAATTATTTGCTGTTTGGGGTGAGGAAACGCTACTATCACCTTGCACTTGTCAGTGATTTGAAAATACATATGCTTTATATACGTGCGTAAATATTTTGGAACGCTTTGATACTGCATAAATCTATCGCCGTGTCCTTTTCAAGCACGAAGTGAACGCTGGCTTGAACTTCTCACTGCACCCATGTTACTTCGCGCTGAAAATTGCTACTGATAAGGATTCGTACACACTTGAGTTTTGTAGATGTTATGTTGGTGGGATACTGCTCTTTTATATTGCTTCATTATCATAGATCAGACAAGTGGGTATCGTCCTTTTATATGAGTGAAATTCCATCGACACCATTCTGTCTCAACGCATTGCTGGCAAACTCGGGAGTAGAAAAACAGCTAAAAAAAACAAGCTATAAATGTGCCTAAAAATATACCTCTTGGGCATGAAAAGAAATAGCTGGCCCTGTTGGTACGTTAACACGTTGCAGTTTCAGCGTGACACGCGATTCGAGGGCGAAGGAAAAAGACACAACGAGAGCCGACTACCGAAAAATGGCCTTTGTTGTCGACACTTGTCGTGTCTTCTTTCTTCATCTTTGTCTCGTGTGTCGCAAGGGACCTCGAGGCTTTCGAAGATTTATGTTTACCGCCAGAAAAAAACAACAGATGGTTATGACGTCACGGGATTTTTTGTTTTTTAATTATGACGCCATTGTTTAGTTCACCTCACCATTCGAAGACGGCGTTGGCTCCGCATCACAAGCCGCCATGTTTTGAACGCATAGGCTTCTATGTAAGCAGCGCTACTACTCTACATCTACCTTAGGCGATCACGGTGCATGGCTGTGGATCCTCTTGTCGCGGTGACATTCGGGAGAGCTGCAGCCGCACAGGGAGCTGAAATGCGTCAGTTGTCTGTCTCGCTCTACACTCCGACCGTAATCCACGTTTTCTTACGATTTGTTTTCGCTCGTTCGCTCCCCGTAGAGGCTATCCGAAGACGCGTGTCGAAGATTCACCCGTTCATGCAACTTGCGAAACGGAAGCTCGACAGGTTGGCGCCCCCAGAGGGCGATCAACGGCAGTTTATTCCGCCTATTCATGCGGGATAAAACTCGACGCGTTCAAAAGTTGTGCCGTAAAAGAAAGGCGTTAACAGCTGGAAGAAATAAAAGTTACAGGAAAATATCACAATAGGGCAGATGCGTGCTCAGAACTCAAGGGAAAAAAAAAATGGCGGAACCACTGCGCGAATGTTGGGGCTGCGATAGCGGTGTAAGGTGGTCGCTACGCCTCTCACTTTTTTTTTCTCCCCTGCTCCTGTTTCTCCTTTTCCTTTTTTTTCTGCATACGCAGGTTAAGGAAAAGATGGAAGAGGAATGTCGCGCTCAAGAGCCAGTCGCCGAGAAGAGGCCGGATAACAGGGCTCAATACCGGACCGTTCGGCGGACTTTTCTTCGCTGATGCACCTACATGAAACAAAAGCGGCTCGCGCACGTAGTACCACACGCTGCACGCTCAAGAACAACCGGGTCTTCTTCGCGATTCTTCGGGGCTCCCACGCGCGTAAAAACTCCGCGAGAAGCGTAAAACACGCACACACCTACATGCCCGAAAAGGACAAATAGGCTCGCGGAGCGGGGGCGCACTTTTCAAAAGGAGGCGCGCGGGTTTAAGGTGCGCGGTAACCGTGCGTGCCGAGAGCAGAGCGCACCGGCGCGCGCGCGCACGATAAGCCGGGCCGCCGCCACGCACGGCGAGTCACCGGCTCATCATCCATCCGGCGGGGCCGCGGCGGCGCGCTGTCCATCACCGCGCGGCATTCCTCCTGCGCAGAGCGCCGCACATCTCCGACGCGCACTCGGCCAGATTGCGGCGCTTTGGAGGGGGGGCTCTTTTTGCTCCGGCTGCTGTGCCGTTGCGAGCCGCCGATGGGCGAGCCGCTCGCCGATGCTTTCCTTAGCGAGGCCCACTGCTGCGATCGACTTCTGCAGGAAGCGACGAATGGAAGTCCCAGATAGCGAGAAAAAAATGCGCGCGTTCCGCCTCCTCCTGCCGCAGCTCAGCTACTGGGCTCCCAGGTTCTTTTTCATTCTTTCCACCCTGCTCTGCGGCACGGGCCGCCTTTCTTTCAAGAAGGGGTTTGCGCGGCGCATGTGGGAGCAGATCAGAGTCGGGTGATTTGTCTCCGCTGCCGCGGGACCGACCCGTGGCGAGCTTCGCGGCGCGCATTCCGGAACATCAGCCAGGAGGAGAATAAGGTCGCCGATCGGTTTGTCGATCGTTGAGTCTGCGGCTTCTTGAAGCGGTTCCCCAATCGGAGTGCTCGAGGGCTGACTCAGTCATTCGCTGTCGCCTTGTAGTGAGCCTCGCTGATCTTGACACCGCTCCAGTGAGGTGTCCGAATGCCTCGGAGCGGAGTTCGCCGCCCATTGTGCATGCTGTTAGCGCGCTAGCGGCCGGCGAAACATGCGCAGCTCATGTCGTTTTTTTTTTTTTTTGCCTCCAGCCGCCACACGGTGCTCCCAGAGATCAGTGTTCGGGGCAGCTAGGCCTTTAACGGCTGGGTATAGACGCACTTTTTTGTCCTAAGAAACTTGCGGCTGGACTTTTGCCTGCATTTCTGTACGCGAATTTCTGTCTTCAAAATTTCTGGACAACTTTTATTCATCAAAACTGTGTGCATGAATTTCTCGCCGGAAAAAAATATTGTAGATCGATTTTTGTGCGCTAGAAATCCTGCGTGCTTTATTTACCCGCAAAATTCCTTGCACCAATTTTTATCCGTAGCCTGCAGCGAGGGCAAGTACTTCAAAGCAGCCGAGGCACCCTGCAGTGAGTGTTCCATCCGTGGTCGTGCACAAATGCACAGCGGCTCCTGAGAGTATGCGTGCAGTCGAGGGACAAGGTGTTGGCACGTCGGAATAGTCTCACGTTTTCTGCCGTTAAAGGCTGTTGTGCCAGAGATTTTTCAACAAAAGTTCGTTGCGCTGGTGTACTGCTGAAGCCAATGTCGTTGAGCTGATCGGCGCAGCGCAAGCTCATCTCGCAGCCCAGCGCCCGGCGGCAACTCGTCCGAACACGCCCGGGCGTGCCCACGAACCTACGCGAGTCGGTCTGACAAGCCACCCTTGCGCCGGAGCGGCTTATACAAACATCCTTGGACCAGAGGTCCTGGCCAGAGCTGGGGCATCCTGGAATACCCGAACCCGTAGATCCTAGGGAGAGCGAAGAGAGAGACGCGGTGACCGTGTCTTCGTCGGTCGTCATCGAGCAAGCCCCGTCTCGGGGAGCGGCAATGCGGTCGGCCCCCGTGCTAAACCTTTCTACAGTGTGTTGTAAATACTATATATAAAGGCATCATCGTCTGCTCTACAGTCACCTTTCTTCGGCCGGATTGCGTGGAAGTAGCACCGACTGACAGGTACCTCGGCCACGCTACCGTGATGGCTCCTACGTCACAGCAACGGTGGGAAGCGCAGTCACAGCGGTGGTGGCAGCGGTGGAATAGCAGCAGACGGTACACTGCGGCTTGTTTCTTACACTGCAGCGGTTCAGTGCTCTGTGACGCCGTTTGCAGCGAAGCGCAGCTCGTTTAATTAGTCGCACTGGATACCGTAGGCGGCGTAATTAGATTATTCGTCAAAACCTATATCACAAATGACATCAAAACGATCCAATAAGTTCATGCATCTATTGTATGATTGAACGTTGGTGCATCGATCTTGAAAGCTGAAAACAATTCGTAACTTCTATCTTGTTCACGCCGTATTGATAACCTTTTTCCTTTTTGCAAGTTTTTCAGCAGCTCGATGCAGCATGCTCCTTGTATGTGTGCCGCAAACGTATATCTCAACGCACCGATAATCCGCACCCGCATCGCTGTTTTTCACACCCTTGCGTTATTGTTATGTGTTATTTGTGTTGTGTGTTATGTTGTGAGAGTGCGTGAGGAAAGACGAGGAGTAAACGCGTGAGTAGACACTCCACTACGCTCACGAAGCCCGGCTGCTTAAATACAGTCCGAGATCCCTTGCCGGGGAATTTCTGCTCTTGATCAGTGTCTAATCAAGGTTAACTTTTGATGACTTGGGGAAATGCCACCGCAGGAGGCGGTTGCCCTCTCGCAGCGATTCCGGTGGCGAGGAGATGTCGATCCTGTCGCCTTCTCCAAGCTTTCCCGGTGGTGGCGGAGAGGCATGGATAACCGGCCCTGGATGCATCGGTCGCTGACCAGGGTTAACTGGAAGTCCCGCGTCCCGCAAGGCCCCTGACTTCGAACCCCGGCGCTTCGCGGAGATGGGAGGATAGTGTACTGAGAGTTCTTATAAAATCAAATGGGCGAAGGGTGAGAAACGTGTGTGTGTGTGTGTGTGTGTGGGGGGGGGGGGGGGTGTTACGCGACCCTACAACTGTCTCCTACTTCGTGCCGTCGTTAGACACTTCAGGGAATTCGAGGGAGGGTAGGATTCCACCACTTTGCCCGTGAGAAATTTATTTTCGCCGTCGCCGCATCCCGTGAGGAGAAACTTCTTCCCCCAACGACGCAATTAGCCCCAAGTGCTAACGCGACGCAGCGTCCGCCTCGCCAAGGCTGCCGGTCGGCGAACCCTTTCTTCCGCGGACAAAGGAAGACTCTTCCGCTGTTGACGCAGCCGCACTGTCGACGCTGAGGACGTTGGCTCCATGCTGGCGCCTCTTTGAAGCGCATCTGTTGATGGTTCACGCGACATACAGCTTAAAAATTAAAAATTCCCTCGGGCGTGATGTCGACTCCCGATCATAACCCCGCTGTGGGCTGGATGGAACCTCTTCCGTCGAAAAACATCGGTTTGCAAAGTCCAGACGCGATCGCTCACTTTTGACGCCCAAAGGCAGTTTCACATGCAATGATTCACGCGATAAAATACGGCTCAGTCGCATAGTTGTCGCAACGCCAATCGCAGCAGCTGCTTCACATGCTTGGAGCGGCTAGCTATTGCAGTCGGTGCGGTACGAGCGACCTTTCATATGGAAAAATAATTTGCCGAATATAGGTGCATCCTGTCTTTATTTTATTTGTATGACTTTTTAAAATAAAGTACCATGCATTTGTGTTTTGGGAAAACAAAACAGTTTCCGCTCGTCGTTTCCTGTCACGTGGAACGCTGTCGAATCCTACTGTTTGACGACTGGGCGGTTCGCAACGATCGCACCAACTGTGCAGCAATACGACAAACTTATGCGAGGCGCGCAGCAGGGGTCGGCCCACTTTCCCGCCAACTTTAAAAATTACGCCACCTCCAGCATAGCTTCTATGCAGATGATCTTACCATTTGGTTCACCCGCGCGGTACCCGAAAAAGCAGAGGAAATACTTCAGTCAGAAATAAACACGGTTAATGAATGCCTTGAACGAGCAGGTCATGCACGAGCACCAATAAAATTAGAAATCCTCCTTTTCAAGCGTACAATGTGCCAGAAAGACTACATCCTAATGCACCTTCGCATGGCGGGTGACCCGGTTCCTCAAGTCCATTCATGGGAGGTTCTTGGCCTGCACCTGCATAACCCTCTGCACACGCTAATGTTGCCTTAACAATCCACACATGCCAACATCTCACACACATGATTCACCGCATCGTCAAACGCCATGCAGGACTGAGAGAGGGCAAGCGAGACAACTCATACATGCCTTAGCTCAAAGAAAAATGCTATACACTGTGCCCTACGTAACTCTCAACCATAAACAACGGTCACAGATGCAATCGGCACTTCACACACTATACAAGGCAGCCATAAACCTTCCAGTTTATACACATAACGCCAGGCTGTGCGCCAGTCAGCCTCTTCTTGACCCTTCCCGTCCTCCTTCACCAACACTGCGACCTCCGCATGGCTCAACAATCTGGCACCCCACAAGGACACTGGCTACTTAGTCAGGCAGGGCTCGCCCCGATCGACCTCCCCACTTTCTCGGAGAACCCACTTCTCGCCTCCAAGCTACGCCTCGTACCCCTTCCCAGTATGTAGACGCGACCCGCAATGTGAACCGTCGTCATGCCCAATCATTCCATCACAACGCTCCCTCGACACAAACCATTGTATACACAGATGCCGCCCGCTCCACTAGAGGGTCAGCGGCATACGCGATAATCCCTCTTCAGTAATACGGACGCCTCCATTACAAAAACTCTTGGCCCTTTCTCTTCTTCTCCTCCAGCATGCGCTCTCGAACTTCTTCCCATTCTGGCTAGCATACAAGACCTCGCAGCCTTATGGTTGTACACTGTATATAGACTCTATAGCGGTCATAAGGGCGCTCCATGATGGGCATAAAACCTACACCCTCAGAGACGACCTGCACACTGCGCTAGAATACCTCCGACCTCACACTGTCATGCTCCGGTGAGTCCCTGGCCATGCTGGAATTGCAGGAAACGAGCCGGTCCAGCGGCTCGCCTGCGGCATCGCGCACCGGGCACCTGCAATCCCCTAGCCTTTCCAACCGACATGGGAAAATAGATAAGCTTGAGTACAAAACGCAACATAAAGATCTACTGTGACAACGTCAGGGAGGCCCTTCAGACACCGATTTCCCCCCCAACCATTGCTAACAACAGCGTCACTCCGCGTACTACATCGTCTCCGCGCTACCCCAGACTGCCCTATCTGCCCTGAACCATACGCAAACCTAGAGCGGTGTCTACACACATGCCCAGTCACCATACAATCACCCCGCTTTCCTTACCCACCCTCACCCTATCCTCCTGGAGTGTCTGGTTGGCCTCGGACCAGACTGAGGATCAACTGGCCCTTGTGGAGCAAGCTCGGGCCATCCTCTGCGACTAAAACGAAATTTCCAAATAAAGTGCTACTTCTTTTTCTCATTCTGGTGGAAGCCAGTCGCAGTGGGTCAGCGAGGAGAGCGATGCACATTTCTGTCCCAAACGTCTGAAGCTGCTCGCTGCGACGACGATTGCACGATGTGAAGCGGCTCGTGCAGTATGCCAGCGAAGGGGCCAGTAAAGTCGGTGTCGTGTGGTTTTCTGGGACAGGTGCTGCTTTGGCGAAGAGGCCGGACGCTCGAGGACTTTGTAAAGGTGGAATACTACGTGCGCAGCTATTTACGCCGGCCAATCGGAGGCCGTTATTAAAGGTGCGTTAAAGCGGATTCTCAGCTCGTCTTTTTAGTGCGGGAACACGATCGACACACTTCCAAGCATTCTTAAAAGCTTAGAATTATCGTCCTGTGCGGCCGATTTCTCTATTGAATCGAATTAAACGTCCCGGCTCCCGCCATTTTTTTTTTTAAAGTCACCTCCGAAAGTAGGAGGAGTCAACCAACGCGTGGAGTGCCTTTCAGCCAGTCCCGTGGCGGCTTGCCGCTTTGCCATCGGCGGAGTGATACGTGAATCAAAGAGTCCACGCGCATTTTTATTTCCGTGGGCCTAATTTGCGGCTATGTTGTCTGCGACTGAAACTCACGAAAACCTTAAAAACAAAATAAAAGCAAAAACGAAGCCACCACGTGACTGGCTGAAAGGCATTCCACGCATTGGTTGACTCCTCCTACTTTCGGAGGTGAGTTCAAAAAGAAGGCGGGAGCTGGGACGTTTAATTTGATTTATAGATGCACAAAAGAGGAATCTGAACGGGGCTTTTTACCGCGGGAACTCGATCTACACGTTCCGAGCATTATGAGAAACTGCGAATTACTGTCCTGTGTGGCCGATTTCTCTCATTTAAATGGCATGAAACGCCCCGGCTCCCGCTTCTTTTTTTTTTAACTCAACGCTGAACATAGGAGTCAACCAACGCGTGGAGTGCCTTTCAGTCAGTCCCGTGGCGGCTTGCCGCTCTGCCATCTGCCATCAAAGAGTCCACGCGTATTTTTTTTTTCGTTGGGCCTAATTTGCGGCTATGTTGTGTGCGACTGAAACAATTTGCTCACAGAAACCTAAAAAAACAAAATAAAAGTGAAAGCGAAGCCGCCTCGGGACTGGCTGAAAGCCACTCCAGGTGTTGGTTGACTCCTCCCACCTACAGCGTTGAGTTCAAAAAAAGGCGGGAGCCGGGACGTTCAATTAGGATTAAATTAGGGAACTCGGCCGCATAGGTCATTAATTCGAAGTTTATAAGAATGCCCGGAGCGTGTAGATCTAGTTCCCGTGTTAAAAAGACAAGCTTAGAATGTTCTTTAGTGCGCCTTTAAGCGAGAACGGTTTGGAGCATGTGGTCCCTGATGCGCTATAGCGCCAGGCGTGCACTACCCCTCGAAATATATACTTACAATAAGTGAGACGAAGGCTCACGGCTGGAGCTGAAAGAACTGCTCTGAGCATAGCCGTCTAAAGCAATATGCTTCCGACGCGCTTCAACCGCTAAAGCGTAATTTATTAGCCAGCAGTGGGTGCGGCAACGGAGAACCGTTGTACATTGCGCTGACAGCGACATTAGTGCTAAGATCAATAATGCATGCATGGCAAAGAGACAAAGTGAATGCAGTCACAGTAGCACGCAGCAGCCATGCAAGATATATTAGATATATTATGTAGGTCATGTGGTCGCGATTCTGCGCGGATGAGTGAAGCCGGTGAGCTGTAGCTCTTGTGGTTCACCGAATGAGCTCTTGGGGTTCGCACATGCAACGGAGCTCCACATTTGGGGTGGGCAAGATGTAGCCTCGACGGGCTAGTCATATTTGACTTGAAAGGAATCATCTGCGCACTGAATGGTAAAAACACGTCGGCCAGCGTCCGGCAGTCGAGTGCTACGCCCTCTTCGATCATATCAGCTAAAGCATCGATTAGAACGCCCTTCGGGCCAGCACGCCTCTTGGCAACGTGGGTAGGGTGCACACAGCATTCTGTCTGCGCCATTTCTTTGACGATGGTTATTACTCCGGGCGAAAACGAATCGTAACAAACCAAGCGTTGCGCTAAGAAGAAGCGTGAAACTATAAGAATCCGATGCCTAACCTGAATTCTTATCAAGATAAGGACTCAGGAGAAGAAAACGAAACTCAGGGTATACCGCCAGCACTTGCACCTTCTTCCTCCAAATCATTATCGGTAGCATCTCTACTATGCTGCGGCCTTGCACAGCTGAGATAATTATTAATTGACTTTGATTCAGAAGAATTTTGTGAGCTTGTGGAAGAGCCATCAGCAAAACTTTTCTTCCTGAGAGGGAACAACAGCTAAAAAATCTCTATCTATAGTGCTCCTCGATTTCAGTCTTTACTAGTTTTGATTCCTATAGCTTCGTGACTTTTTGACAGGTCGTTACCAGGAATCTGGGAAAGCGGTCTAGCTCGCTTGTTTCGCCACTATGGGAGAGAGGGGGGGAGGGGGGGGGTTTACAAGAAATTAACGGCTGTATTTTCTTTTTCTGGAAGAAAAAAGCGGTAGGGTTGTAAAGTATAGTTAAACTGAGTAGACGTGCGAAAGCATGTTTTTAGCTTGATTGGCTCATGATTTTGCTTTGATGGGTCGTCGGCACGTCTGGCGACCATATTAGACTCAGGTTAAGCTCTGATCGAGGTTACGCTGATCTGATCTGCCCGCGCCGCAGATGGAAGTTGATGTGCACTGCACAGCACCAGAGTGTGTTAAGTTTAACACGAGGCGCGATCGGCCGCAGCAATAGCATAGTGCTCTCGCGCAGTGGCCAGCGAAGCTGATCTGTTTGCGCTACCGCAAACAGATCAGGCTTTGTTGCCGCTTGCCCATCAGCGAAAGGTGCATTTATTACTGAGAGATTTGAATTCGAAGTTGAAAAACTTTTTCCCGCCACTACGATACAAACTCGGGACTCTATGATGACGAAATAGCAGAACAGTTGCGTAAAGTGGTTGAAACGGAAGCGAGGACCCCGTGATTGGTGGCGCCGAGCGCTGCGCTCCTACGTATAGCAGCAGCCGGAATGAAAACCACGGCCGGTCGGACATTGAAGGCCTCTATCAGTCGTCGTCGCTTCGTTTACGTTTGCACTAACGTCACGATGGATCCCATTCCCGATTCCGACCGCGAAGTTCTCGCTAAGAACTGCGGCCTGCATTAAGCGACCTCAACCCCGCACAGCCTGCTATGCTTTTGAGGGCTGAGGCGGCGGGCCTGGCAAGAAAGTCTTAGCGCCGAGCAGTCGGCAGCGTAGCTGTCACCGCCGAGCCACCGTGAGGACTGATGTGTAGCGACTTGTTTGGTTTGTATTGGTTTGTAGGGGTTTAACGTCCCAAAGCAACTCAGGCTATGAGAGACGCCGTAGTGAAGGGCTCCGGAAATTTCGACCACCTGGGGTTCTTTAACGTGCACTGACATCGCACAGTACACGGGCCTCTAGAATTTCGCCTCCATCGAAATTCGACCGCCGCGGCCGGGATCGAACCTGCGTCTTTCGGGCCGCCAGCCGAGCGCCATAACCACTCAGCCACCGCGGCGGCTTGTGTAGCGACTTGTACGTGCGGGCATATTTAAATTCTGTAATAACAGTCCTCGTACCAGTACTCACCTACGGGGCAGAAACGTGGAGGCTAACGGAGAGCTTTAAGCTCAAGTTAAGGACAACGTAGCGAGCTATGGAAAGAAAAATGATAGGTATAACGTTAAGAGACCGGAAGCGGGCAGAGTGGGTGAGGGAACAATATTGCCTTTAATATTTCCATACCAGTACCGTACAATTCTCCTTTTTTTTTAATTTTTTCTCCGAGAGTGTTATACATGTTTTAGACTGATGACACGCAGCTGGCAATTCTACCTCTCCGTGGCTCTACGTAGCCGCCGCCGCGACACCGCCGCACTCCTTTTGATCTGCGCGCTAACTTCGCGAAGGCAGTCGCCGCCCTACCGCGACCGGCGCTCTACCTTGAGGGTATGACGCGATAGCTAATGTATTAATGCCCACGTATGCAGAATTGGTCATCCTCTACCTAACATTCCTAGATCCCCGGGAGTCCTCGAACCACTCCTGGCACAGTGGTGCGGCGGTTGAGCGATGCGCCACTGCCCTGGGATGACAGGTGCTTCCACCGGTGGGACTTGTGCGATCCAGGTTGCTCTTCCTGGGAAACCACGTTCGACCAAACATAAATTTCACCACCTGCCGGGTTGCACGAGGACGCCCTAATTTAAAAATGAACATCGCAGCAGTCCAAAAATTTTTCATAAAGGCAGCACAGAAAACAAAACCTGATGTCAAATTTTTCCATATTTCAGAGAGCTCTGCATCAGTGCCCACCATTTCAGTGTCCGAAATTGAGCTCTTTCGACTTTTTCCCCCTGCCGAACTGACATATATCTTCTGCGTGAAAGCCTTCTTCAGCGTACACGTCATTTGAGGTGCCGAGAGTCCGCACGAACACGCAACTCTTTTAAGATCTACATGTTCGCACTGGTTCGACTGTGCCGCCGGTCTTTCTTCTTAGCCGCGAGCAGTCTGGCGTGGCACTGCGTTAAGCAGCTTCTCGGAAGCACGCATGGCCGCCTCGCCCTTTTTAAGCTGTCTAAAGTACACGTATACGCGCTGCGCTGAGTCCGTCAGCCCCTGCCAGCGGTCAACCGTCATCTCCAAGCTTCTGGCGAAGGTGTTCGAAGTGTTGCGGCCTTCGTTAAGCCACGCTTCCAACAACAAACACGCGGCCCTGCTCGGTGCTTCAAGCGCCGGCGATCGTTCAGCGAGCAGCGGGACCGACGCGCGCGACACGCTCCCGCGCGAACAGACGCCGGTCGGCGCCGAGCAAGGCGCAAGGGCTGGCGCGGCTGCCGACGACGCTGCTGCAAAGCCGCGCATGAAACCTGGCGATAGCCACCCGCGTGCCTACCGCCGACAACACCGGCCGAGAAAATCCGATCATCAGCTCTTCTACACATACATGCTACGAAGCGTCCTCTCTGAGATGTTTATTCGAACGCAGCGAAAACATCGGACGCGCCAGCCTTTTCGGCGATCCCAAGAAAGATCACCGTGGTGGCAGGCTTCACGGCGCTAAGAAAGAAAGCGAAACCCCCCCCCCCCTCCCCCCCAAACACTTGAGAAGATGGGGGCTGAAAGGGGGGTAGGGGGTAGGGGGGTACGCCAGCTCTGGTCGGTTCGGGCCTGGGCGTTTCAACTTATCAAGCTTTCCAGATTTCTGCCGCATTCGGCCGCCGACTTTCTTCGCTGTCGATTCGCCGCTCTCTTCCGCAGGCTGTAAAGGAGCACACGAGACGCACACTATCGCTGTTTTGCAGTCTCCTGGAGAAAGAAACTTGAGCAAACGCGGCTGCAAAGCGTTTGGACGTGGGCGCGACCGCTGCGTTGGCCATGTTGTTGATCAGCAGAGACTGCCGTGCACAGGCCCGAGAGACGCCGAAACTCGGGCAACGCGCACGTATTTCAAAGCTGCGTGACAGAGGAAATGCGAGCACGATGCCTGCTTTAAGTTCGCCTCGGGCCAGCGGAAACCATATGGCCAGTCTTTTCAAAACCACTGTGAGCGGATCAACCATTTGTTTGTGAACGCCTGTTTGATCTCATGCTATGCACCGTGCATTGCGGGATACCGCCTATGTGAAATGAAGGTCTGGGATGAATCGGCACGATGCGTGCCCGCTGCTCCACAGACGAGAATTCGAATATGTGATATGGGGTGTTTAGCGCCCCAGAGCGACACGTATTATGTTAGAGACGCTGTAATGGCGGACTCCGGGTTAATTTCGACCACCATGGCGTTCTTTTACGTACATTGCTATTGCACAGCACACAGGCACTTTTGAAGGTCGCCTCCATTGAAATGCAGCCGCCACGTCCTTGGGGTCAGAAGGCAAAATTAAAACGAATGTAGACAACACAGGCTATAATGAAATCGTTACCATTCGTAGCATATCGACGTTTAGCTTAAAAGTGATGAGTAAAAAAATATGCAGAATTTACGGGTTCTGTGAGACGTCCGTAGAAATAAACTTGGTCAGTTCAAGATTGAGTTCCGCGACGGATTGAACGCAATGATTCGGTCATATATAGACTTTGCCAAAAGTAAAGCGTCCAAGGGGTTTGCTTTTAAGTCGCGCAATAGGCCTCATGTAGCGTCCCCGCAAATCCTAACTTTCGGAAAGGCGAGTGTTCCTCTCACATTCAAGGGATTTAATACGTTGACGATGCTTAGCGAATAACCACACAGCATGACCCTGAAGGCAACCTCTTGGTCTCTAAGCTTTTGACAAAGGGTGCCCGCCTCCCTCGGTGCATTTTCCACCATGGCGAAAGAACCCCGCGTGGTCGAAATTTGCGGAGCCCTTCACTACGGCGTCTCTCATAGCCTGAGTCGCTTTGCGACGTTAAGCCCCCATAAACCAAACCAATCTTTGCTATACTCCGCCTCAGTAGTCCCTTGCAGCACTACCAAAGCTGATATGAGTGCACAGGTGACGTTTCGAAGCTGCAGAATGTAGTGTCAGTATAAAATAGAGATATACTTATAAGGGATAGCGTGCATTAAAGTGCGCAAGCGCCAAACATTATTTAATACCGGGCCTTAACGTACGCTCGTGTTAAATCTAAGGTTCGACGAAATTTCGTCTGGTCGGGTGAATACATTGGCGAAAATAACGAAGCGCCGACCAAAAGGTGTTGTCAAGATGGAAGGACGTTTCGACTTACACACGGAAGTCTTGTTCACTGCAGGAAAAATTTCGCACACAAAGCTTAAGTACGTTGTGCTAATCGTCGCAGGCATCTAGCGTACGAGGGCGGTAGATTGCTGATGTTGCGGTTGAGCGTCTGATCTGTTGTCTGGATAAATCCAGACAACAGATCAGACAACAGATCAGACGCTCAACCGCAACATCGGCAATCTACCGCCCTCGTACGCTAGATGCCTGTTGTCTGGATAAATCTGTTGTCTGGATAAATCCAGACAACAGATCAGACGGTTGTCTGTTGTCTGGATAAATCCAGACAACAGATCAGACAACAGATCAGACGCTCAACCGCAACATCGGCAATCTACCGCCCTCGTACGCTAGATGCCTGCGACGATTAGCACAACGTACTTAAGCTTTGTGTGCGAAATTTTTCCTTCAGTGAACAAGACTTCCGTGTGGAAGTCGAAACGTCCTTCCATCTTGACAACACCTTTTGGTCGGCGCTTCGTTATTTTCGCCAACGCTCGTGTTACGTACGCAAATTTCACGAGTTCAGCGTGCGCGACTCTTGTGTACGTTCAAACACCGTTTCCAAAATGGCAGCCCCTTTCGAAGCAGGACCCCTCGCGTCGGATTGAATATGTCGTTGTTACTGCCATTTTCAGCCCGTTCACTGGCCGTAAATGGGCCCATTTGGCTTTCTCTTAGTTCCATCTCGCCTGTAACAAAACATATGAGCGATATATTCACTTTATTTTTTATTTAGAGTGACGACTCTGCCCCTTCAAGTCCTGACAGGAGCGCCGGTTTGTTGACAAAAATTGTTCCCGTCCTAACAACCAGATGGCGCAACTGTAATGAGCTTATCGTCGCGTCTCCGTCTGCATACGCTGAAATAAAAACACGAATGAGGCAAATAGCATAACATCGTGAAAATCGCTTGCTTTTACCTTACGCAAGGGTGCGTATGCTTATGGTACGTATAGCGCCGCGAGCAGACGCCGAGTCGCGGAGGAACATTTTTGACGCGCTCTCCTGACTGGCTGAGAAGGTCTGTACCTTCTTTAGTGCTGCAAGCAACTTATGAAATGGAGCAGTCGTGTTCGGTAAAAAAAAAAAAAAGAACGTGCGTTTCGGGCTAGCTGCCGTGAGGTGTACACACCCTGCCAAAAGTATACGGCCGAAGAGGTGTGCTTGTGAGGCCTGCTGTATGTCTCGTTGTGCATTCTCAGCGACCGTAATCTCTCGAAAGAGGAATGGCTTCGCGTCTGCAATCCTCCCAAGCTTTGGACTGGTTCTTCATGGCAAGTTGGCAACACTTCGCTGTGATGTGCTGCTTGGAAATTCTTCACGTGGTTCGGTATGTTGGCGGCCATTGAGGCTGCAATTAGCTGGCGACGCCAAAGCTAGCCGACAACCAGGCCTGCTCTCGGCCATTCGGTTTGGACGCAGCTAGTTCCAAGCTGCACTTGAACTGCCGGAACTGGCACTTCGAGCTCGCGGCACTGTCGTAGAACTTTACAGAAGTGGTGCAGCGAGTGCAGGTGATTCTAACGATACTGTAAGCCTCCAGTCTCGCTTCGTGGCTGAGCCAGGGGAGCGAGTACAGTGTGGCCTTATGGTGTCACGTATGGCCTCTCGGGAAGGATTCGTGGCTCAGAACTTGTAGGAATGCTTATAGGCCTTGGGACGGCCCGGCGTAGGCCAAGGAAAAGCTCGGTCTTTGAGAAGTGTGCGGTCAACGAGCGTACGAGAGTTTCGCATGTGGAAGGAAACAGCATTGCTGCGCAGTGGCTGTGACCCGTAACTTTTATTAGTTCTGTAAAATTATGCGAAATAAACACGCCTATCTCATGGCCTGAGCCTCGTTTTCACATGACGAGATATGCAATAATTCAGCACGCAATACACGCATCATTCCGGTCTGACGAGTTGACGTGAATCGTGACGGTCACCGACATTTATGTGTTTACTATCATGTACACGACGCTTATGCAGGCATGCGCACGATATTTCTTTTTGTTTTACACTCTCGTTCAGTAATAAACTGTTCAACGTGTTGCCTTTGGAATCCGCGATAAAACGAACTGCATTCTTACACAGTGGCGTTGTTCGCTGCGGGTTCAAAGCCTGTTCCGCCACGATGTAGTACGTCTCTAGCTGTCGAGCTGATAGCGCAAAACGCCTCCGCGTGTATGAAAAAAGAACCAAACAGGCGGCCAGGGAAAAGCAGATCGCCGTGGGTTGCGCCAATACGTGGCCCATGAAGAGAGGCGTGAAACGCGCCCGAGTGCGAAGCGTGTTTGCGTTGGCGCGGGGACATTTTTATCGCACTACCGCACGCGCCTTCTGCGCCGCAGTCGACGAGAGATCGGACTCGCTGCCTCCATTCACCGCGGCTGATTCTGTCGAAGAACTCGCTCTCGCCGGGCTTCGGTGGCTTTGCCTTGTGGGGCCCCCAACGCGTGCTTTTATCTTCTTCATTTCTGTTCCAAGCGCCGTTCGTAACCCTCCGTTCTCCTCCCAACTTTTCGCGTTGGTGCAAGTCGCGTTAGGCGACCTCGGTTTCTTTTGTTGCTGGACAGCCCTGAAGTTCAGTAATGCGGTACGAAAAAATACTTTCTTTTTCCAGTCATTCGCCGGGGATACATGGGGCGTGCTGGGACGAATGACGCACAGAATTAACGTATACGCTCGAGTTTTAAGTAATATCCGAGCAGTTTTACTGAATTAACAAAACAATAGTGCACGGAAGTGATTCCGCTCCATTCTCACTTTCTGAGCTATAAACAAGCAGCTATGAAGTTATAATTTCGTATCGTATAAGTATCATTTAGGGCAGTGGTGCCCTTGTGTTTCTCTTAGTGAAATCCCGCAAGCTGCTCAGCATCTCTGACGTTCCTCAGAGCGAGCGCTTGAACCAAACTCCGTGCGATGACAACGAGAAAGAAATTAAAGTATCCGCGCTAGCACAGCGCTGGTGGCGTGTTAGTAAACTAGCAAAAATAAATGATCCTGATACAAGGTCCCCGCTCCTGATTTCCTTTGTTTCCTCTCTGTTTTTATTTTCAATGAACGCACATTTCCCTGCTTTACCGCACACTATTTGTATATAACGAGTCGACCTTTACGCACCCATAATCTCGTCACAATCTCATCGCCTTGTGAACACCGCGACGAGATGATAATTGCGCCCTAAACATTGGTGGTTTCGGTGCGTTTTATAAAATCTTGGCCAAATCATTTTGCGTGCGGGAGCTATAGTTTTGTCTCATATGAACAACATATCCGGAGTATTATTTCATTTTCTTTTTTTGCTCCAGACACTAGATGCGCGAGCGATCATGTGCTTCATCTGCACTAGTTGTTTTGCTTCTCTTTACTTTTAAGGATAAACATTATTGTGCTCAAGGTACCACTCAAGACATGCCAGAAGCATTATTTCCAAGACTTTTCCCACACAGCTGGCCAAATCTATTGGCCTGCCATGGCGGGTTTCCGACGGGGTCGCTCCTTTACAGACAACGTCATTGATCTTGTGTCCGCAGTACAGCAACAGAAACGCCAGAAGCGCATGTGCGCGGTACTTTTTCTTGATATCAAAGGTGCATACGATAATGTTACACATGAGGCTATGGATACAAAGCTATCTGACTAAAAGGACATTTTTTATTATGTGTAAAGATGGCTCCACACCCGTGCATTACACCTACCGTGGCGTGCCCCAGGGCGGAGTGCTCAGTCCTACTTTGTTTAATCTAACACTTATAAGACTCCAGGAGTACCTACCTAATACCGTCCATATCTCTATGTATGCTGACGACATCTGCATCTGGGCCTCCTCTATGACGCGTCTCCAGCTGCGAGCAAGACTTCAGAGGGCAGCAACCATAACTTCCTCCTATCTGCGAGAGCAAGGTCTGAGCGTCTCAGCCGAGAAGTGCGCTATAGTGGCATTTACGCGCAAAAGTATGACTCGTTATCCGCTAACTATTGACGGCCATGCCATTGCCTATCGTGCATCTCATCGTTTTTTAGGCATTGCAGCTTTGTAAAGAAAAAGTTAATCTCTCACACACCTGCTCAGATTTCTTGGAGGCAAATCATGGGGCTTGTCGATTCTATCAATGCTGCAAATCTACAGAGCACTGTTTTGGGGATTTTTGCGGTATAGTACACCAGTGCTTTCAAGCACATGCAAGACGAATCTGCGTGCCCTCCAAACTTTACAACGTCAAACACTTCGCACATGCCTGGGTCTCCCTCACAACGCATCAACACTTGCTACCATTGCCATCGCCCAGGACTACCCAGTCTCGACGTATAAAACCCTTGACACCCTGCGGATCCACATACGGCATCTAACAAGGATTCCCCAGCACCACCTTGTGTCAGTGGCGGATCAAAGACCACACGCAACGTTTTCAAAGTTTATAGCAGCCCACCAGTCGTCCATCCCATCACAGCTCACCCCGGCAGCACGGCCTTCCTCTGCGCTGTGGTGTCTGTGGGAGCCATGCGTGCACCTTAAAATTCCGGGCATAACGAAAAAATCGAACTCATCGACATTAAACAGTTGACACACTATCTACACCACGCCGCATACAGTGACCGCACTCATGTGTATATAGGTGGTTCGGTCTCAGGTACAAGTTCAACCTATGCCTTGGTAATTCCTGCGAGACACACCAGTACTAACCAGCAAACTTCGCATCGGACCACCTCCACCGGGTCAGAATTAGCAGCTCTTCGTGCGGCTGTGCAGTACATCGGTCCACAAACACCCCACAATTGGGCTGTGTTCTGCGACTCAAAAGCAGCCCTACAGTGTCTTAATTCTGCTTTACGCCATGACGATCACGATAAACTCGTAGCTTAATTAAGACATCTCCAACACCAGGCGCAGGAAGAGGGTCATGACATCGTCTTCCAGTGGATACCGGGACACTCTGGCGTTGTTGGAAACGACGCAGGTGACGCTGCAGCTCGAGCGGCTCACGGCAGTGCCAACATTGTCCAGATACCGTTGACAAGAGCCGACGCAGCAAGACATCTGCGAATGCTTGGCCGAAATGGCATTTTAGCGTCATGGTCTCTCCTGGAAACTCCGCATGCCGTCTGCACCGTCAGGACCCCTTACTTCAACTCAGTCCTCAGTCCGGCCTCTCCCGCAGCGATGCTATTCTGTTGTGTCGTCTGTGGCTGGGAGTGGCGTTCACAAATGCCTACTCCCACTTAATCACAATGGCAGACTCTCCTGCGTGTGAGATCGGTGGGTGCGACGAAACTATAGAACACCTTCTTTGTAACTACCCTCGGTTTCGGCGTGAGCGCGCACTCCTGGCTGCAGCACTCCGCCGTTTAGATCCTCGGCCCCTTACTGAAGCCAAGATTCTGGGTCCTTGGAGTTACCCTTCCCTTACGGCGCGGTTCAGGTGTCCAACGATATATGAGACAGATACTGCGCCATTTCCTTTCACCCCAAAACCAATTTAAAAAAAAGCCTTCATCGCAGAGGACAGCTTTGAAGGCACTTTTCAAGTTCTTAAAGGAGTCAGGACTGAGTGCAAGGTTGTGAACTATCAGTGCGTGCCCTGTGTACCCTGCAAGTAATGGCCAACGGACATGTGGAAAAGTGATCATCCCCCTTTCCTCTCTTTCCTTTCTATCTCTCCCTACGTTCCCCTTCCCACGTGTAGGGTAGCATACCGGGCGTCGCCTAGTTAACCTCCCTGCTTTTCCGTTTGTATTTCTCTCTCTCTACTTTTAAACGTGCCGAACCCTGTGCGTCGCAAAATGAGTTAAAAAGAACTTTGTGATGGACGTTCCGCTGTGAAAAACAGTACGTGTAACCGGACAAAGTAATGTGCCCCGATTGCGAGTCAGCACTCAAACAGTTGGATCGGCTTTCGTGTAATGACAGCGGCAGGGTGTCATGTTGGAGCTCTTCCTTTCTGACCGTGCTCGTCATGCTCCGATTCAAACTGTTTTACCATTAGTAATGATGTCCTTGGTTGCTGTGTAAAGAGAACAACTTATGCAGAGTGATTTATTCGTTGAGGTATGTATCATCTTTATCTGCCTGCTCTGCGTTCCGCGGAACAAAGTCAAAATATTTTAGTTAGACAAGGCAGCTACAGTTGTCTAGGGGGCAGACCAATAGGCAAATAAATGCCTGACGAAGAGCCTGCCCCCACGTTGTTCCCATTCATGAGACCAAGACATGCAGAGCAGAAAACACAAACTAAATGGAAATGCAGACCGAGTGGATTTTTAGTGTTTAAATTCAACATCTATATGGCGTTAAACGAACACAAAAAAAACAAGAGAAAAATGGTTTATGGTTTATGGAGGTTTAACGCTCCAAAGTGCACGGTTCAGGCCAAAACAGACAAATGAACAGAATGGTTGCGCATGGGATGACAAGGTACATAGCGATGATCCTGTTGAAAGCTTTCAATGATTCGCTTTCTTGAATAATGTTCGCAGCAGGATGATGATCATTTAAAATGCTAGAAATTCTGTAAGCTAGTTCCTGGGTGCCGTAGTTTGTGCGTATTTTTCTTTAATATAATTTGTGTGTCGTGTGTTGCAGTTGTGTACTTTCGTATGCAAATTACTTGTGGCAACTTTATCATTGTGAGGCGACCAATCTAATTAATACTCGTGAAATAAGACGCCAAAAATTTATGTGATATTACAGGTTTGATAGTTTCGCCACGAATATGAATCAGTGTGTCTTGTTTGATGCACTTGCTACGCGCGCAGAATATAATTTACTTTCTTTAGTGTTTAATTTCAGTTCATTAAAATGAAGGCATGCAGACAAATTTTCCAGCCATATACTGGCGTCTCTCTGGAGAGCATCTAGATCTTGTCCGGAGAGGAATGCATTGTTGTCATCAGCATACGATGTTATTTCTGGTTTAGGTGGCGCGTTAATTATATCGTTTATATAATTCAGAAATAACAGTGGCCCAAGAATAGATCCTTGCGGCACTCCATAATGTATTTGTCGTATATATACTCGACTTCACAAGGCTAATTTCCTTGTACTAGTGACGATTTGAGAGGTAACTTTTTTAGTGTATACCGTATTAATGCCGTATTAACATAAATACATAATACAGCACTTAAATAAATTTTGAAATAAAATAGGCTGCTTAATGGAATCGAAGGCTTTTTTAAAGACTAGAAATATTCCTATTCTATGCATTTTCGGTTCAAAATTTTCTGCTATCGTATCCTTGATTTTTATTAGTGCAATTTCTGTACATTTCTCCCTCTGAAATCCATATTGCTCCTCGGTTATGTTATTGCTTCGCTGACAGCAATCTAGTAGTGTGATATATATAACTTGCTCAATTACTTTTGACAAGATTGGTGGCACCGAAATTGGTCGATAGTTATTTAGGTCATTTAGGTATGACGGATACTTTTGCAATTTTTAGTTTATCTGGAAACAATCCAGTATTCAAGATCAGGTTGCATATGTGCGTAAGTGGCTGACTAATCATAAGACTGATGGATTTTAAAGGTTGAGCTTTTATGTTATCCCCACCACAGGCATTGCTATTGCTCAATTTTTTTTATTATGGTACTGATTTCAAACTATCTTATTGCAAAGATGAACACTGAGCTTTCGATGCTGGATGTCACGTATGTTTTATAATCACAGTTACTTGTCTGAGATGTATTTGAAGCCCCTGATAAGAGAAAGTGCTCATTAAGTTTGTCAGCAAGCAACGCTTCTGTGTAAGGCACACAATTCATTTATAGTTCAGAAATTTTCATTTTTGGACATCAGCTCATTTACAGTGCCCCATACTTGTTTAGGGCTGTTGCCGATATCGGCAAGCTTATATTCCTAATAAATAGTCCAAGTTTTTTATTTTCAATATAAGAACCTAAATTGTTATAAATTCGTTTGAATTCAGCCTAACAGTCCTCATTTCTCGTTCTGATAAAAAAGGCGACTATTCTGCCACTTTTTTTTCATTCTTTTCAGAAGCTCGGTATTGATCAATGACTTTCTAGCTTTTTTATTCTTTTTAAATTCAGCTATAGGGGATGCTTGTTTGTATAGGTCGATAATTGTTTCTATAGAGAGGTCATATGCTGCAACGCAATCAGAAAGTTGAAGAACATCTATCAAGGTTGTTTCTCCCACTAAGTTTGTTTCAAGGTTGTTTCTCCCATTGCGATCTCGTCTTCATTAATGATTCGGTGCCTATAGGGTGCACATGTTGTAGAAAGACTGCGTAGTGCGAAGCAGGGTCGGTAGGGTGTAAAGAACATGAAAATTAGTAATTGTTCACTAATAACAGTTATTACTGCACCTGCTCGCACAACATCTTTTGCGTAGTTTGTAAAGCACAAGTCCAGCTAACACATGTCTGTCACTCTAGTCGGCACCCGTATTGCATTTTCGCAACCGAACGAGAGAAAAATATCAAGCATGCTTTGTCTACTAGGAACAACCTTTAAGAAATCGATATTCAAATCCACACAGATAACAACAGGCGACCTAAACTGCACAGGCCACGGTAGTCGAATTGCGATTCAGGCGATATTCTAGAGGCCCGTGTACTGCGCGATGTCAGCGCACGTTAAAGAACCCCAGGTGGTCGAAATTTCCGGGACCCTTTCACTACGGCGTCCCTCATAGCCTGAGTCGCTTTGGGACGTTAAACCCCCATAATGCAATCCAATCCTAAACTGCATAGAATACTCTAACATACAGAACGCAGACAAAGAGAAAGAAACCAAATCCTTAGAACTAATGTTAGTGATTTGTCGCGGAAATGCCTGCCTTGCTGACAGGCGATAAAAACGACAGCACATCTAGGAAGTATGCGTCACATTTTTGAACAAAAAATCGCCATCCCGAAACCGCATGCTTGGAGAAAGAGAAAAACATCATTCGAGTGGCGTAAGCCCGGTATGGTGGGCCTTTTGCAGGGGCGGATTTATAAGGGAGAAGGGGGAAGGGAAGGTCGTACGCTTCTCTCTCTCCTAAGCGAGAACAATTACACAGCGAAACCATGTTGAACCCCAATTTTTCGAAGAAGAAAAAAGGCCAAGAGATACATGGTGCAATAAGTAGGACCGCCCCCTCCATTAGTGGCCCATAAATACGCCCCCGAACCTTTGCGGTCCGGAGAGCGTAAATTATTTGTTCTTCGTTCTTTCTTATTCACGCAAAAGGTCGGGAAAGAGGATTCATTCTTCTCCCTGCGTTTAAATTCGTCTCGTCACTAACGCGTGACCTTTTGAGGAGCCCCAGATGACCTACGTAGACTCGTGTACATTAGTTGCGTTGCCAAATAACATCCTTGATCTGGCGTTAAAAAAAAATTCATGTAGAGATTTTTTTAAAAAAGTCCGCGGTTTTGAGCTGGGGAAATTTCGACCGGTAACGCTTTTGCTCCGCTCGAGGTCGCAATTCTATTTTCACAGTTCATGGTACTCACTCACAGCAAGCGCGCATTTTAAGGCTCCCTCACATTGAAAGAACAGCGATAAAATGCACGTCCCACCGTGCGTTCTTCGTTTCATTGAACGCGCCGCTCTGGAAAGGCAGTTTGCGATAGCCGACCAGAGCGTGCACCGCGGCATACTTTTGAGACAAATGTGGACGACGATATAGTAAGCGCGTGTTGCAAGCAGAGGTGGGCAACCTCATGAGGTCGACCTCAACCTCAAGTCGTTAGGTGAGGTTGAGGTGAGCTCGGCGACGGCTCAAAATTTTGTGAGTGAGATCAGCAAATCAAACCTCAACCTCAGGTCGTCATTCAGTGAGGTCGAAATTTTGAGATCGAGACTTTTTGCAGTGGTTGCGTCTTAGTCCGACGAGTGCCGCTTCCGATGCGGAGTTGGAGCGCACCACCGCAATGTTCTTGCAATGACGCTTGGTGTTCGGTTTCCCCTGTTGGACAACCGGATGCCGCAGTCCGCTCTTAGCTTTCGGTGCTGCGCCGTAATGTCCGTTTAGCCCGAGCCGACAGGAAGACGCACCCCTCTGGTCTTCCTGGAAGGAGTGCTACTCTCCCTCCCTCTTCCCCCGCTGGCGTAGCACCCGTAGCTGCCTGCCGGCTCAAACTCCCGAGAGCGCGCAAAGCACGTAACCCACGTTGACCCGCGGTAGCTTTGTTTGATGCCACAAACAAATAAGTTCAGTCCAACAAGCACGCAATAAATTCGTCGCAGCGTGGATTGCCCCAAGCAAGACTGCTTCATGTTCATGCTCGTTGCCGGCGCTGACACCACGGCTCTTGCCTGAGTAAAGGGGATCCTGCTGTACATTACAAGCTGACTTAATAGAAACTGGAGCAGTCAGCACAGGCAACAGACTGTGATTCAGGCGGTTCCTAACAAGGACACCTGCTGATTTTATTAAAAAAGCACGAAGCCAGAAAAACCTGTATAGCACCGTCGAAGCTTCTGATCGGTGACTTCCCCTTTCTAATCTCACACTAATTCTGTATATCCCCGTTCCATAATGGAAGCAGATGGAAATAGAATTTCATTTTTATATCCTTCCAAATAACCTCTTTTTGGTCTCGGGTTTCTTGCTCCTTCTCGGAAATTCACTTATTATGCCGAAATACCGCAGCACGGGGCGAACGTACCAGCATAGCAGTGTTAGTTGCAGCGGTGAAAAGATGCAAAACTATAATGAATGTATGGTGATGTGGCAGCTTATTCCTTTTCCCTTTTTTTAAGAAGACGTGTGAATAGAACTGATTACATGCTCGCGCTGTGCAGCTGAGTCGCTGTTTGAAACCTTCTTATATGACGTTTAATGGGGCACACTGTTGTTCGCTTCTGTTTTTAGTGTGCGATTTTTGTTTGTATGTTTCTAATCATTCTCTTTTTTTTTCTTTTCTCGCATGGGATCAGTTAGGTTGGCGGCCTGCCTTGCAGACGACCAGCCACTACACCTTATCTTTCCTTTAAATATTTTGCATAGACTCATCGTTCAGTTTAAACGGTTTCGCAGAACGCTCACGCGGTGCTCGCAGGTAAAAAACTTCGAGGATGCCGGCGTATAAATCATTAGTAAAGTTTTGAAGGAAGACAAGCGATTGACTTAAAGCAGCTTGCATGCCTCAAAGACTGCTTCACGCAATTGTACCCAGAATTCTGTTCAGGTGTATGAGTATTTAGGTGGCGTTTTTGAGTGTGTGTGTGTGGGGGGGAGGGGAGGGGGGGGCGCGGAAAAAGATTTTGCTGCGGCGAAATTTGAGTGCAGAGCCGTGGTGATCTTGACAGAGAGAGCGGTTGCCAGTTGTTTTGACCTGTGTGATTTTAAT
Source organism: Amblyomma americanum (assembly GCF_052857255.1). NCBI lineage: Eukaryota > Metazoa > Arthropoda > Arachnida > Ixodida > Ixodidae > Amblyomma > Amblyomma americanum. The sequence continues at coordinate 241,093,252 of NC_135497.1, forward strand.
ACCCGGCACAGTGTTCGAAGACATAATCTGGCCCTTTCTTGCAAAATGCAAGGGGTTCACCGTGTCATCGGAGAATTCCCAGGATTTCGAAGCCATTACCATCGCCACCTGGAGGGAAGTGGCGGAAACGGGGAAGGGTCTTGACCTCCCAGGAACATCAACATCATCATCCTTAATTATTAGCTGCAGGTATTCCTGTTTTCCGGCACAATAACTTTCTTTGGTTGCTGGGTAATGTACCGTGTTTCATGAATATTCTGGCAACTTTTAATTTGGTAGCGCTATATCAGACTTGCCCGGGCTCATAAATACACACTATTAGCATCATCATGATCATCGCCATCATCTCGAGGGTCAGCGGCCTGTGTCACTGCATGATCGTTGCAGTATGTCATACATGAGAACTGGCGCGTTTACCTGCTAAACAATTCGAATGTCAATAATGTGGACCCGGGGTGTTGGGCACTCTTTGTAATGCGTCATGCACTCATGCCTAGTAATGTGGGATCCATATGGATCTTGAAAATGGGGGTGGGAAAGGGATGGGTGGAGCCTTATATGACGTGAAATTACATCGCTGTCACGTGACTAGGTATGACGTCACACTCATATGATGTCGTCACTAACTATACTAATTAGTCTTATCACTACCTAATTGCAGTAATCAGCATGGATTAATTATGTGATGTCATCATATTCGTCGCATGACTCCTAGGCTCGTGGCGTCACATGGTACCGTTTTTTGCGAGTATGACCTTGAAAATGAGCCACCTAATGCTTTTGCAGTAATAAAAGGAGCCGCTAGCTTCTACACATACATAAATACAACGCGCCTCTGTGTGCTGCAGTCGCAGCGTTTCCTGGGTGACAAAATTATTATATACGCTGAGTCCTCTCGCTATGCCGGATAGGGCTAGAAATCTAAATATATTGATATGCGTCTGCGTAGCCGTCGCATTAGAAAGTACATCGACGACCAGTTTCTTTGCATTCGCTAACTTTTCTCAAGTCTAAAAAGAGTATCGTGAATACCTCCTCCCCGTCCCAATTTCTGGTAGATGGCGTAGTTGGTCTTTGTCAATTGCCGGTCAGAGCGTGAAGGAGCGAGAGGCTTCCAATACGAACAAGTATACACGAAACAGGTTGCAGAATATTGGCACTGATAAAGTACTCTCCGACCTACTGGTGGTAACCGCGTATGGGACACCCCTGCCCGCAGGCCATATACTCTTCGAGGGCTCATCCCAGATTATAAGCTTCTCCTATTGCGTGCACATCAATAGAGTCTGAACACACCTCATTAAATAATACCATCACCATTTTGGCTTTCCTGTAAAACAGGTTCCTCAGAATTGTTTTTAACTGAAAAACTTAATCGCTTTTCGTCTTTTTTGTTTTCTGAGGTCGAGCAGCCGAACTCAACCTCACAATTTGAGGTTGAGGTGAGGTTGAGTGAGGTCGGCGGTGGCCTCAGGAAAAGTGAGGTGAGGGCGCCTCAAGAGACCTCAACCTCAACAGATGTGGTTGAGTGAGGTCGGCAAATTATTTTTGAGGTTGAGGTGAGGTCGAGATTTTTGAGGTCAAATGCCCACCTCTGAACTTGCAAGAGCACCGCCAGTCAACAGACTCATTCACTGAGCATGCTGTTGCTGTCGCCCTGCTGAAAGCAATGCCAAACAGCCTCCCTTTATCTCTTCGCGGTGCCTTCGCTCTCAGTATGAGGTCAAACAAGTTTTTTTTTTCCCCACAGGCATGCGACGCCTTGCGTGCACAACGTGTCACTGTTTCCGTTTATTATATCAAGCCCTTAGTTAATTTCGCTGCACACGGTGAAGAAAGCAGCAGGCTAATGCAGGCGCAAGGCATACCGAGGAAGCATGACGAACGGGAAAGCAGGCCCGCGGCGACGGTCCGAGCCAGCGGGGCGGTTGCGAAAAGGAGCCAGGCTCACCGGTCTCGGCCACCAGGTCCAAGGGCGTCCGACTGGGTCCTCCGCACGGACCATGATGCCGCGGCCACCAACAGCGGAAACGGCGCCGCACCGCCGTCTGCTGCTGCAGCGCGACCCGTCGATGGTCGCAGTGAAAGTGGAGCACCGACGGAGGGGGGATCGCGTAGTAGCGAGGCGGAGGGCGAAATGCCGTCGGGCAACGATTAGGCTCGTCTCACCTCCAACGCGTCTCCTGTGGAAAGACCAGCCGATACGCACGCGGTCATACCCGCAATTTGCTCGGAGAACGCTATACTACAAACTGCGGCTGGTAAACACGTAGTAAGGCCGCCGTGAGAGCGTGCGGTAGGCACCGCGTCACCTGCGCGCCCACCCACGCGTCTTTTATTGCAGTAACGAGGGCACAGCGCCAGGTTCTGGAGCCTCGCGAAGTTCCTCAATACGCACATGCAGTGCCTCGTATCAGGGGTGCATCTTTGACACGTAAAAAGCATCGTGCAGTGGCTCCTAAATAAATATCTCCACGCAGTCCTTGATGTACAACATTACAAAAAAGAAAAGAAATAATAAAAAAACATACGGCCGTAAAGTGCTTTGCACGGAAACGTGCCAAGCGCTTGTTTATGAAGCATTTCTGTCCCACGGACAAGCCTGAACCGTCCGGGAATTTTGTAAAACCACTGCCATTTACGGGTTTTAGGCGTCCAAGGATGCTGAATGGCCTCTTGAATAATGTACCCACTCGAAAAAAAAAACACAAAAACGTAAGTCATAAAAAAAACCTAGTTTTTGTCATCCCTCAGGGAGACAGAGTGACATCCCGTCTGGACTTTGATGAACCAGCGGAAAAGGACAACGTGGGAGGAAGCGCTGAACTAACCGCTTTTATTTCAGTAGAAGCGGGGACAACGTACTTATACAGTTTCTAGTAACAGAGCCGTGATGTAGAAAGCTAGTTGAGAACCATATTTCATCTTGAAAACGTGTCAAAGGATACCAAAAAACCATCTGGAACACATGACCATCGTTGACACATTCTCGATCTTGATTCGTCAGATGACTGGCGCTGGAGCTTTCGGTTAGGCTAACGACAGCGATGGCGGTGCCGTGTATCCTGGAGGAGTCCCATATACAACTATAGCTGGAAAAAGCAGAAAATTTGGGGGGTGCGAGGTGGTAGGGGGAGGAAATATTCGGCACTAAAATGGTTAATATTTCAAGTTCACAGCCATCAGCAGCGGTAAATGATATCAATAATGCCGGCTCTTTTGCGCATAATGAAAGAAATGCTTCGAAGTTAGACTCAAGCTTGCGATAGGCAAAGTTGGGTGGCACAGTCAAATAAGTGGCTAAACCACAGAGCTTTGTTAGCATCGACTGCAGCTGGGAAAAAGAAAATACGAATGAAGGCATCGGGCACAAAGCCCGAGAAGGCTCGGCAGCTACTGAAGAATAAGTGCACTGGTCCGAGCTTTACACATAAGCAAGAACACAAAGGTTCTATTCATGAAATGTAAATATCGGGACGCTCTTAAATGCTCCTGTAAATCGGACAGTTATGAAGATTAGGCAACATGGAATAGCGCAACATTAAAACTACAAGTTGTTATGGGGCAGGGGGTAGCAGCATCCCGCCGCTGCCACCAGTTGTTACGGCTCGGGTAGCATCACCAGTTGTGATGCAGGGTAGCGTGTTTGGGCCGGAGAAGGGACAAGGAAGGAAGGAAGCTGACATTTTGGGACAACGAAAACACAAACAGGTTTACTGGCACTTAGGGAAACTTATTTACATATTTTACGAAAGAAGCAAACAAAGATAAAAAGTTCATAGCGTCGAGCGACTGGATGAGCCTTGTCGCCAGGGCCCAGAGCGTTCGTTCCCACTCAGGACGCTCGTTAAATATCTTAAGGCTCCGCCCCTTCACCAGGCGATGGTCAGTTCAACACGAGGCGCAGATCGGTCGAGCACGGCACAGTTGGTGGTGGTGGGTGGTTGTTGCTATGAAAGGGGGGGGGGGGGGGGATACTGGTCTCGACGTATGTTGGCCCTTTGGGCATCACTCTTGGGGACCAGGGGAGGGGTGGAGGGGATGTAGGGGGGGGGGGCACAGCACAGCAAGCGGAGGCACTCGTTGCAGAGTCCACGCGTGGGAACTGGCGAGGACGAAACGCTATTCCGCAGTTTTTTCGCATTGTGGTGCAACAGTACTGCAAGCTGCAGGCGTCCATCCAAACACAGGTGATACGTGCGGGCGCCGCCGCGGCTACAACGGCGGGCTCTCTCCGGTCGGACAGTCTCCTGTCAGACACGGTTAATTATTGGAGGACATTGTTCCCCTCTTCTCCCGTCGCCTGTCCACCGTCGGCCGCGTCATGCGAAGAACCAGTCAAAGAGGGAGGGTCATTCACACCGAGCCGAACGTGGGAAGAACTCACTCATGCTATTCTTACACCCTGGAAGAACTCCACAGGCTCTTTCTCGGCCAGCCATCTTTTTTTTTTTTTTGTGCGGTCTTCGGCCACCTGACGCTGTCGAAATCGCCACTGCTGTTGCTGCGCCACCATAGTCATACCTGTCGATGGGATCTGCACCTTAATCCTCTTCGGCTGGTGTGCATCCCGTTCATAACAAAGTACAACCTCTTACGCAGTAGTGATAATGCAGTAAAGGTGGTAAGAGCAAACGCTAAGAACTGCAACCATAAAACCAAAAGTTGAACTAGTCCTGCACCAAGGGCCTACGGCATGCCGCAAGCAGAGGAATGGCTGAAAGGAAAGAACATGACGCCAGCAGTGGTTATACACGGCTGCTAGGTGCTAAAACTTAAAAATTTGTCGGAGACACTTAGATATCTCTTAAAGGGGTCACGAAGTGTTTTCCGAAAATTTTGAACGAGGTGTGTATTTGGAATTCTGACCCTTTATTTTATAGCGTACTGTGATTCGTTTCATCGTCCGGTTTGATCGAATAGCGAATAAAAGTAAATTTGAATTTGCCGGCACGCGTCCTCCTCAACTGAATAGCAAACGTCATCTTAAGTAGCCAATCAGAGACTTCTGTCGCCGATACAACATGGCGGCTTAGCGAGGCCTGTTGGCCCATAGTAGAACGAGGTCAGAGCACTATATGTACTCAAATGTGGCGTCAAAACGACGTCACGTCGCGTCACGCACACAAGCCAGGTAATTTTGAAAATGGCCGATCTTCCCGAGCTGCAGCGTCGCTTGTTGGAAAGGAGTCGGCTGTTGGGGTTTGAGCCGTACGCCGACACAGCTTTGCGGGTGCAAGATCGGCCGTCGTCTGCGGACGACAGCTGTGGAATGGCTGCGAAGACGGAGCGTGCGGCCGGCAACCAGCGGTCGTAGCCCGCGGCACAACCGCTACTTGTGGAAGCCCCGACCGTGAGCCTCCCGAACCCAGTCGTGTCGGGGATACACACTGGTATGACCGAGTCTTGGAGCAGTTTGCGAGAGAGTGCAATCGCTAACCGAAGCATTCGAATAGGGGTGTCTGCGGGCGATGCATGTCGATGCCCACTGCACTCGAGAGCACCTGCTGCCGCGAGATCCCGGCAGCGACTGTGAAGCAGCCGTCCGGGTGCATCACGGAGCACCCCCACTTTTATACCCTGTGCCTCGACGAAGCGGTGCTTACGGTGGCACTGCAAATGCTTCTGGACCATGGGCTACACGTCGAGCATACAAGGTAAGAACAATGCTCAAACGGAGACGCAGCATGAACAAGCGACCACCTTTTTTTTGCTCTTATCTCACATGTGAAGCGCTGCAATCAAATTGGGAGCCAGTGCTCATCAAAGACTTCAACTTAGCGATAACTTCTGGGATCACATCGTTCCCTAGGAAAATGTGTAAAAGCGCCGATGTTGTGTTTGCACAAGGTGTCATGGTGTGTATACACATCGTGGCACGTCAGTGCGAACACATCTGTGGCCTTATTTTTTTATTTTTTCATATGCGTGGACAAGCACGATGTTTTGCTACTAAAAATATACTCGAGTAAACGAGCAAGGCAGATGAGACGTGTCTTCTGGCATGTGTGAACTTGGATAATGCGGTTAAAGATCATGCACATAGTTGTAAGGTATATAGATGCTGACCAGACACATTTCTGTTTTATTGGCTGGGTATACATCTGGGTATAACAGGCGCTGCACTAGAGAAGACGATTGTAATGGAAAGGATTGTGAGAACTGCAGTAAAATCAGTACAAAACAAACAATCCTTTATTTCGAAGGAGACTGTACAAAATGGAATTCCATATAGCAAAGTAACCTAGCCCCACTCACTGCCAGGACAATCACCATCCCAGCACTGTCCTCATTGCTATCTTCTTTTGGCAACGCGCATTAGGTGGCAACGTTCTATAGTGTGCCATAGAAATTGTTTCGATTAAAAAGCATTTGCTGATAAACTTCACTGCAGCCATCATCACTTCTACTAATGTGTGGATGCTTGTGGCACAGCATGGTGTATAAAATCTGCATCTTCAGCAGTCACACAGTAAACCTGTCTTACATGTGTCGACAATGGCATCTTGCATGTGCAGGGGGTGCGAGGCATTCCTCTTTGAAACTCCCAGATGTTCCTCAGCTCCACCCACCAGCTCTAAAGTTGTAAAGTCATAGGACCGACCAGCGCGACAGAAGAGGTGGTATCACAAAATCGAACAGAATTAATTAATTACACGAATAGTTTTGCATTGATGAACACCGCACAAAAAGTGCTTGCCTTGGTTTCGATGACTGTTGGTTTCCTTCATTTGTAAGTTATAATAGGCCCCTCATTTCCCTCACTTATTTTCTCAGCAGCTTCAGAAGAGGTCCTAGCAATCTTGATGCCACGGGTAGCCTAAGACAGTTCTCTCACAGCTTCTACCCTCGTCACTCAATCACATTCCTACGTGACACTTTTAGTAACCGCCGTGGATGAGGGTGGCACTGATGAACACTCTCAAGGTTAGGTTGCATGCAACATAAAAACCACCTGTAGCAGAAGACTGGGCAGCCTCTACCATAGCTAAATTGGTGGAGCATGGGTCGCAAAATTTGGAGGTTGAGGGTTCAGACTCACCTGCAGCATGTGGTTGTTTTTCTCTTTTGCGTTCTGATTCATGACTTACACTAATAATTTTGCATTGATGAACAGCAGGAAAAAATATAAACATTCCACTATGCTTGCCTTGGCTTCAATGACTGTTGGCTTCCTTAATTTGAAAGTTGCAACTTGTCATGCGAAATCTGTGAAACAGTTCACTCAATAAAGACAGATTATTCAGAAGACCTGCACAGCAACTGGGTGCAGCAACCTTTAGTGTCGCCCAATATGTGCTCTTACCGGCCACGGCAGTAATGTTCGTTCCTGTTCACTCTTCCAACATTTACACGGGCACCCGCTTTTTGAGCCAGATGTGAAAAACGCTGCGAAACAGAATGTTCTCGTGCCACGGGCCGTTCTTACCGTAGATGACGGTTGCGCACAAGTGTGGAGTTCTCTATGTCATTTTATAGCTTTTGGTCCTCTGAAAAAGAATGTCTCATTCAAAAATAGCGGAAATAAACGCAAAAAGCTGTTTTCTAGAAGAAAGCGCGCCCCATCGCCTCAGGGCACCGAGCGAACGCCGCTCTTGCCCGCGATTGGCCGGGACTGTCGTGACGTCATCCACGGGGATCTCCGGCCTGCACCGACGGCGTTGCTGCGTAGTGCGTTGCTTCAGCTGGCTTTTAAAGACTACGTTTTGGAAATTATAGATAATTCAAGCAGTGTTGAGCAGTTTTGACTTTCACCATGCATGTTCGAGACATCAGCAGCTTCAGAAAACGGCGGAACCAACGACGCCGCGGAGTGCGCCGGCAGCGAAAGTCAAGTCGCGATATTTTCGCTTGTTGGAAATCTCGACTGGATGGATGGATGGATGGATGGATGGATGGATGGATGGATGGATGGATGGATGGATGGATGGATGGATGGATGGATGGATGGATGGATGGATGGATTAAAGCTTTTATTTCCACCGGAAATGGAGACCCCTTGCTACTCACCGCCCCCGGCACAGGAGGGCGGGGGCCGGAGCCTCCGTGACCGTGACTAAAGGCTAACGAATAGATTTTATCTTCGTGGCCTCAGCCGCCAGGCGGATTGGCTTGTTTCTGCCGAGCGGGTTCTTCGCTGCACAGCAAGGCTTCCCAGCTTTCTCTGCTATCAATATCTTCGTCGACTACGGGGTAGCCAGCGCATTCCCATATTCTTTGCTTCCGGATAACCGTGGAACTGCCGGCCTGTCGGAACCTGGACGAGCGCGCGCAAACCAATTCCTAAATCGTTGAGAACTACAGACTAAACAGAAAACTGGTGCCACCGCCGGATAGGAAGCTAAGCAATGGAGAAGCGACCGCATGGCGGCGCCTGGAAGCCGGAATTTTGTTAACCTAGTACGGGCCTTTCACGTCCTACCAGTTTAACACGAAAACCAAATCTCGACTGATACGTATGTTTTGCGTAGGTGCATGCGCGTGCATATCCTTTGTGTAGGTGCATATGCAAGTGGCAATAAAAAAATAGTAAATTGCGCCGAAACGTTGTTGTGTACTGCTGCTGCATAAAAGCCTGGCCACCAACTTCTTTCTGGCGACAGTCTGCACTGTGTGTGTCTTCTCCTGGTCCTGCGTCTTTTTTTCGTTGGTTTTTTTCTCTTGACCAACTTCTTGTAACGCCTGTAAACATGATCTAAATTAGATCACCGGCACGCTTACACGAGTCGCGCGAGGTAAAGCATTTGTTTGTTCATTTATTTATAGTTGCTTGCCTAATTGCTCCCGAAGGCCTTTTAGAACTACAAAACAATGCCAAACTGGATGAGTTGGAGTGGGTTCACTGCTGTACTACAGCGCGAAGAGACGAGGCGACCGCGAGGAAGCTCCCGTGTGCGCTTTCCTTCTTTCGCATGTTCGGGCTACTGTTCAAGCATGAAACTTCTGCCCTTACCCCCGTGCGTTTTTTTGTTTTTGGTTTGCATGCTGAACACGCTTTTGAAGAATAATTATGGCTGGGTTTCGGAGCTCGCAGTGCTGCTCATCAAAACTATAGTGTGCTGCGAGATATAATGGCTGCTGCTGCGTATCGAGATAACCAGCAGAATTACTTGTGGATGATATACATGTATGCGTACCGCGGCTCGACTACTTTGCAGTTCTGACTCAAGGACAAATTAGCATGAATTCGGGCGCCATTATCGATCGTCAGCCATGACCAAGCGCTCATGAATGCAAATGTTTGCTTTTCTCAAGTATACTAGGCTTATATAATCGCTTTTTTGTTCAGTTAGGTGCAGCTGCGTTTGATGCGCGCTGATGAAAGATTAAGAGAGTTGCTTGTGCTGCCATGAGGTGCAAGCAATCAGGAAAAAGGCACACAGTTCGTAACGAGCTCAAAAGAGTTCAAGACTGTGTGCCTTAAAGACAGTGCTGGAAGTGGCCTTAGCTCAGCATGGATGTGAACCAGCTGGAAAGGGCAGAGTTTACAAACAGGTAAGAAAGTAATATAACGAAAAGAGAAATAATGATGCCCATATTTTGTACCGGCAGTATAGGCATGCTGCGCACCACAAGATTGTCTGGTTAACGTGGTAGAGGCTGGGGGAGAACAACCGACGGATTCTACTAAGCTGTGTGTCGAGCGCTGTTCGAAAGAAGTAGCATGCCAAAACTGGTTTATATACAGGCTTCAAGCATTACAGGGAACGCCCGAACGAGAGTAAGTAGACGACACTGGCAGAAGATTACGTTGATCTGTGGTCCGCCAAAGCGCGGGCCGCAGAGAAGCAAGCGCAGCCGGATGGCCGGCCGACTCTCCCTGAATGGCGTCACTTCCGCCAGTTCTCCCTCCCGGCCGTCCCCCCAGCCGCAGCTTCTGGAAGCGACGAGGGCGTGCCGGCGGGTTTTTAAGAAGCGATTGCAGCTCGGCTTGCGGACAGAATCGGGAAACAATTTACACACATGATGTTCAATGTCCTCTCCTTCCAACCACAGCGTTTCATGCGATTTCAAAACCATTTCAGCTTCCCTTTAAGTCCGTTAAACCGTGCAATCTTCTTGCAGGTGCTGATGTTTGGTGCCGTCAATAATTGTCCGTTGATGCTGCTGTCTTTCTATTCTGCGATATTGAGCTTTTGAGTTATGTGGTTTCTTTTGGAAGATTTGGGACACCTTCGGGGCATTAATGTGACAGGTTTTTAATGTACATTTGAAAGTCTGCAGCTGGTGAGAAACAAGTAGTACTTGCAGATTAAATCCTAATCACCCAGTGCTCCCATTCGGCTCTGCTTCTGTTGCTAGTGTATGTAGACAGTAGCACGGCCGCTCGATCTCCCTCCTTGGAGATCGAGCGGCCGTTACAGTAGTAACTGAATTGCTCCTGGGTTGTTTTTGCTGCCACTTAGTTGTAAGCCTTGTGCTTTAGCCATCTGTTTCAACACTTGGTGCTCCCTTTTTTGGTGTGTGTATACATTCTGTGATTCAGCGCTGGCAGAATTGTGTTCAGTTCAACGGTGTATAAAATGAAAAGTATTTCTTTCTGGTGCACAAGAACTTCATTTGTATCCAAAATACGTCTTTTCAGCTTTGGCTATTTAGTGAAGCATTATATATTGTACTAAGTATAATCGTGCACCCCTACCGCAGCTGGCCTGTGTGCATTCCAATTATTCACTGCTCAGTATTATATCACTGCTTGGTGCCTATATCTCTTAACTGCATTTGAAAGTGCATTTGCAGGTTGCCTCTATTAAGGCATGTATTCAAGTCACCCTGTATGTTTCAGCTCTTGCTGTTCTGACTGGTGTGGTTGTGCTAGTTATTGTAAGCACGTGTGGCTGTATTTTGAAAGCTTTGTGGCTCTTAGTTTTATTGCGCATATGGTCCAGATATGTTCATACATTTGCATATAAAACTTTCAAAACGAACTAATCTTGCTGTTATTTCAACCATTGCTAACCAGAGTGGAATTAATCAGGTGGCGCTATGAGGTCCATGTTTACATTTTGCAACATCATCATCATCATCATCTGATAGTCAAGTTATTACCAAATCTAAGTTGCAATCAATTACCATATATCCATAGTACTGACTGCCAGAACAAAGCACGCGCTAGGGGACGGGCCGTCTCTACCCCGCCGCTGGGTCATGGACCGCCCATGCAGGCACGGCCACGGTGCTGGCCCGATGCCCATTGCCAGGCGGCTGCCTGTCATCGGCAAATGAAAGGCCACGAACAAAACCAAGCACGGTCCGGAAAAGGCGGCCAACGTCGGGCCAGCCATTTACTGCTTGGGAGCTGATGCTGAGCCAATCGCCTGCCGAGCTCGATTTTTTTTCATGGTGGATTCGAACCATAGAAGCCTTCGATTAGCTTTTCGCAGGTGTAATTCAGTTGTATTATGTTGACTCGAAAGCAGCTGTTTTCGTACGGTTCTTAAACAGCTTGGGCTAAATTCATAGACATCATTTGAAGCCTCAGATCAGCGTTCTCTAGTCCAAGTGATACAATTGTATCGGGTGATACAACGGGTACAAGCTTTCCCCTGGCCTGGTGCTCGGCTTATTTGGGGTGAAATGCTTGGGAAATAGGTCTTTAACCCCACCATGAGCAAACGAAAATAGTTTGTGCAATGGCGTTCTTTGGTCACAGATACCCTTGCGCCATAAAAAATCACTGTCATCATCATCATCCAAGTGATTTCAAGGAAACCAATTTTTATTCAGTATTCTGTTTATTGTTTGTGTCATTTGAAAAATACGCTGTTTGCGTCCGCAATTTGAACGTCCTGTATCCCCCATGTGTCTTTTGTTGAAGAGGGAACAAAAGAGGACGGAAATATAGCTAGGAAAACTTTTATGACCTTCAAGTATGGTGTGCTGACGGACAACGGAAGGCATTTGCTCGTGTTGGGTGTTGCCTGTTGTCGGTTGGTTCTCGGCAAGATGCAGAATGATCAACGGCAGGTGCTGAGAATCAAGATCGTCACATGGACTGAGCGAAACTTGTCGAGACACTCAAATGGGCCACAAGGCGGTGAAGCAGTGATCCTGGCCTGACGAGTGGGGCCTGTTCACGGAAAGTAGCGTGGAGCTGCCTGCGGCTGAACGCCAGACGAGAACTCGGAGGCGCCTGGCATACGAGCACGCCCCGCATCCAATCCACGTGGAAGCAGTTCTTTGCGGCGCATTGTCTGGCGGCGGGGGTGCTGTTGTGCCCGAGAACGCATTCCGCTGTCATCCGTAGAAACCAGAGCCGTGCGCCTGGCATCGCGCAGAGCAAGCCCGGTCTCTCGGACATGTCGCCGCTTCCAGCATGACTCATCCAGGCTCGCCCGGCGGAATTTCCCACCGTTAGCTCCGGTTCGAGACTCAACCGACGCTTTGCAGACAGCCCTTTACCCAGCTGCAAACTTTGAATGGCTGAGCCCCCCTCGTCCATTCGTCAAATTCAAACGGCGACCAGAGGCATGACCTGATTGGAGGGTTCGAACTGGCGGCTGCTGCAACGGTTCCCGAGGCTATAAAAACCGAGCCGCGCTGAGCGAGAGACCTTCGGGGAGCAGGAGACAGTCGTCCTCAGGCAGCGACTCCATCAACACTTCCTCGCGTATGTGCGGAGCGCCTTAGTGTGCGTAGGGTGCCTGGATGCGCTCGCCCCGCTTAGGGTGAAGTCACCCTTTGAACCACTCGACGCCACCTAATCCTGTTTTCGCGCACTCCCTCCGCCACTGTGTTGCCCGCGTCGACTTCGCAGCTCTGCTGTCATGCGGGCATCACAGCTGCGTGCCTGCGTTCGCGCGGCTTTCATCGCCGTCAAATGCCTGGATGCTGTGCTCCTCAGAGCTCCAACCATGCGAGAAATGGTTGGAGGATGTTCCATTTTCCAAGAGACCCAAAAAGGAGGCTTCTGTGGCTGGTCTGGAACAAGCGTGACAAGTGGCAGCCGACGAACTCCTCATGTGTCTGAGTGCAAGTGCCGCATGTCAGGCTCACTTCGAAGACAAGAGCTTCGAACAAAAACGCACGGACGGATAGAAGAAGCTCAAGTCGAATCCTGTCCCAAGCCGGAATAAAAAGTTCCGCGAAAGTTTTGCTTCGAAGCCTGAATTCTGCATCTATGGATACATGCAATCACAACTGTTTTCTCAATTACAGTCATCCATTTAAAGTAGATGTCTACTTTGAAAAAGTGCAATAATGTTCACGTTCCCATAAACAGAAATATTGGTAACTTTATTGTGCTTTCATAAGCACTGAATAAGTGATTTTGTAGAGGGACAGAGACTTCGCCCCCAACAAATTAACGGAGCACGATGCGGACGAAGGGAATAGGCCGGGAACCAGGAATCAACTGTTTTATTCTACTCCGCACGTGGCCCCACGTAGCCAGCGCGAGCGCATATGTCACGAGCCGAAGCGACGCAGCACTGCTGATGATGATAGTGCCGCTACAGGGCTCCCCCCCCCCCCCCCCTCCCGGCGCGGAGAGGAAGGAGAATGGCAGTCAACAGCAGGGCACCCATGAGACATTCCTGCTGACGGCACGGATCGAGTCAGTGGAAGACGTGGGGCTTGAGATTTCGTGGTGGCGGGCTGAAAGAGAAACGTGCACGATGTAGGCGGGTTTCAAGCGGTCGATGGCAACGATTTCTTCTCGTCCATCGACGGACAGCTTCAGAGTTTTCTCACCCTGCTGCAGAACGGGATAAGGGCAATGGTAGGGAAGGGTGAGCGAAGGCTTGATGACGTCCCGACGCACAAAGACATGGGTGAACGTAGCGAGGTCTTTGCTCACGAAGACATGGTGAGTCGATGGACGCGTGGGGACGGGTTGCAGGCGCCTGAAGAGCAGACGTGTTGTTCCACGTAAGCAGCTGGCGAGTTGTCCTCGGTGCGGGCCGAAACGAAGAACTCGCCTGGCAAACGGCCGGTAGTCCTGTACACCATTTTGGCCGCCGTGCACTGAAGATCTTTAAAGGCAGATCGAAGGCCGAGGAGCCCCAAAGGAAGCGATTCGGGCCAAGAGGTGCGAGATTCGCGTTCAACAAGGGCAGCCTTCAGCTGTCGGTGCAAGCGTTCAACCATGCCGTTCGCGGAGGGATGATACGCGGTGGTGTGAACATGGCGCACGCCAAGCAGAGATGTCAGGGCGCGAAACAAAGTGCACTAAAACTGGCGGTCACGATCCGTCGTCACTGCAATGGGGCAGCCGAAACGGGAAATCCATCCACTGACAAAAGCGGACGCTACTGTAGATGCCGTGGTATCGGGCAGCGGAAAGGCTTCGGGCCACTGTGTGTAGCGGTCAACACACGTAAGGATGTATTGGAAACCTCGTGATGGAGGAAGGGGCCAACAATGTCGACGTGTACATGGTCGAAACGACAGTCGGGGGGCCGGAAAGGGTGGTGAGGCGACCGTGTGTGGCGCATTGTTTTGGCACGCTGACATTACAAGCACTCACGAGCCCAGCGACGCACATCTCGGTTGACGTTTGGCGAGACAAACCTAGACGTCACGAGCCGCTGCGTAGCACGAATGCCGGGCTGGCTTGCGTTGTGCAGCTGTTCGAAGACTTGGCGGCGGAACGCGGTGGGTACAAAAGGCCGTGGAAAATCACTGGAAACATCGCACGCGATGGTGTCCGAGCAGAACGACAGGGGCATTGGCGACGAGGTCAGAGAGCCAGGGTTGGCCTGGAGGGCTTGAAGCTCACTGTCTAACGCCTGTGCGGCAGCCAGCGTTGCGAAGTCAAGCGCGCCTGATGCAAGAGCGGTAGCACGGGAGAGCGCATCGGCGGCACTGTACACAGGTCCTTCGATGTTTCTTATATCCACCGTAAATTCAGAAATAAAACTCAGGTGCCGTATCTCTCGTGCGGCGTATGAGGTTTGATTCACACGAAAAGCAAAAGTTAAGGGCTTGTGGTCCGTGAACACATAAAAAAACGGCTCCTTCCAAGATGTGACGAAAGTGTCGAATGGCGAAATAGACAGCAACTCACGACCGAAAGTACTGTAGCGCGTTTTTGCGGGTTTGAGCTTCTGGGAGAAACCCAGCGGGCACCAGCAGTCGTCCTGAAGCTGTTGCAGGACGGCGCCTACAGCTGCACCAGAGGCGTCGGTGAAGAGGCTCAACGGGGCATCGACCAGCGGGTGCATGAGCAGAGTAGCGTCGGCAAGGGAGTCCTTGGCGGCTTGGAAGGCGGTTTCCGCAGCTGACGTCCACTCGAGAGGAATGTGAGGACCATCGATCGGCGAGGGGCAGGGTAATGTAGGTAATGCCGGGCAAGAAACGTCAATGGAAGTTCAGGAGGCCGAGGAACTCGCGGAGCTTGCGAAGCGACTTGTGGCGAGGAAAGTCGCTGATGGCGCCCACCTTGCTCTCCAAAGGGCGAATTCCCCTGCGCTATGACGTGATGGCCAAGGAACTCGATGGCGTCGATGCCAAAAACCAACTTAGCCGGATTGATGACGAGACCGTGCTCTTCGAGGCGTGAAAAGAGCAGGCGCAGGTGTTCAGCGTGTTCTTCTGACGAGGAACTGGCAACCAGCAGATCATCGAGATACGCGAACACAAAACGCAGGCCACGAGTGACCTCGTTGATGAAGCGTTGCAATGTCTGAGCAGCGTTTCGCAGACCAAAGGGCATACTGACGTACTCGAAGAGGCAAAACGGTGTTACAGTTGCAGAATTAGCGACGTCTCCATGCTCCAACGGGATCTGATAGTAGGCCTTCACCTGTCAATCTTGGAAAATTGGTCATGCCATGCAGGGTGGCCGCAAAGTCATGAATATGAGGGAGAGGATATCGATCCGAGAGAGTGCGGGCGTTAAGGGCAGGATAGTAGCCGCAGGGGCGCCAATCGCTAGGGTCACGTTTCGGCACCATATGCAGCGCCGAGGACCAACTGCTGCACGACGGCCGAATGATGCCCAATTGCAGCATATGGTCAAATTCGCGGCGGGCAATGACGAGGCGGTCGCCAGCTAGGCCGCGCGGTCGACAGAACATTTTTGGGCCCGTAGTGACTATGTGGTGGGTGACGGTGTGACGGACGGGAAGCTCAAGGTTGCTGGGCCGCATGATGGCAGGAAAATCGGTCAGAACCGCAGCAAAGGCGGACGACGGCAGCTTCGGAGCGGCTTGGAGAATGGGGGCAGCCACCGGGGCGAGGACGCCGTTCACAGACAAGTACGTGAGTCCTGTGGTCCACCAGTCGACGAGAGCGAAGGTCGATAGCCAGGCCAAAAGCGGCGAGAAAGCCCGCTCCGAGGATGGAAAACCGCACGTCCGCGATAATGAAAATCTATCGGAATGTGCGGCGTAAGCCCAAATCGAGGGTGACTGAGCGCTGTCCGTAGGTAGCGATCGGGGAGGTGTTGACCGCCTGCAAAAGCGCTCTTTGCACAGCACGTTGCCGATCGAGGCGGGAGACAGGCACGGCGCTAACCTGTGCACCGGTGTCCACAAGGAAGCGTTTCCATGAATAATACAGTGGGGCATCGTATTTTCCTAGCGTATCTCGTGGAGCCAACATGCCACTGTAATTTACATGTTCCACATCAAGCCTGTCCGGGCAGAGCAACACCCTCTCAATGCTAAGGCCTCTCCACCGGCCGCGTGACGTCACGCCAAGGGACCGTGCAGGCCCCGCGCTCCGCGATTTCAGCGCGCCGCGCCCGTCTGCACTATTCGGGTACTGCCGTACGTAGCTGCCTTATAAGTGATTCCTTCATTTTCATTTTTGTCGTTGCTGCAGAAAAGAAATTCGCTAGTTTGTGCGCGCCTTAGGCTATCATTTTATCTGCTTTATATATTTTTTTTATTGCAGAACACCTTATTGTCAAGAAAGTTCGAGCTGCTAATACAGTTTTTTATAATAAACAATTTAGCATACGGCCGCCAATTTCGCATTATTGGTCATTATAATAAAAAATTGATTAGTTAATTTCAATTAATCATCTAATTATTAGGTTCTATCACGTACATGATGTCTGCCGTGCGGTAAAATCCATCCGCACAGACCGCACATGCGTATATCTAGTTGTTAAAGTAGAAGTTCGTGAACATTGAAAAAAAAAACACCGTCTACTGCGCATTGTGTTAGTTTTATTCTGTATTGTGTTTTGCTTAAAGCTTTCACACACAGCAATAATGACACTCACAATAATGTTGCGCTGTTGAGTATTTGTACAGCTAATCTGACCCTTACAATAAAAAACGACGAGACACCAGCAATGAAGTGTGCGCAAAGCATTTTTATTGCTTGGGAATAAAACTTACTTCTTCTTAAGCGTTGCTGCTTTCCGGGCTGCGGCCTTCTGCTGCGCATTGTCTTGTATGGCATCATTTCTTAGTTTGCAAAAGTTGTTTAGAACAACGTTGGTTGCAACGCGTACTACCAAGCGCAGGAGAGTTTGTGCAGTGTGGCCATTTTCACATGTCTCAATGTCGTGTTCGTCCAGGAGGGAAATCGTCTGTGAAATCACGACACCACGTTGATTTCTACAGGAGAGAAAATCTTCCGCGGTTGCTCCAAAAGACAACTTCTCTGCAAATAGTTTAGTCATCAGTACCATGTGAACTGTGCATGGCTGGGGAAACTTCAGCCCTCCTCTCGACAGGTTAGCTATCATGGCAGTATTTTCCGCTTCGATCTCTCGATTTTCAATCACCAATGTGCTGAAGCAAGCAGAACATGAAAGCTTCTTTAAAGCAGCATGAGCAGCGTATCCTGCAATGTAGACAATAGCATCCATGTCAGAGTGGGCGTGTGTAATATCGTCGTCGCTGACAGCCACAGAAAAGTTGCATGGGACAAGATCCTCACTTACGTCTTCAAACTCTGTTTCCTCGCGTGGAAATGTCAAAAGTTTTTGAAGACGAAGCTTCTTCTCACATTCGTAGAGCTGACGCACGGAAATGTGGTACTGTGATCCTGCCAGCTGGCGGTAACGGCCGAACCGGTCTTCTAGCGCATCCGTCTGAAATTTGCCCAGCAGTACGTACTTGAAGTGAAGTTCTTCTAAGCAGTAGCGCGAGAGTTCTACCAGAGAATAGCATGTCAGTCGCAAAGCACTGTGAGTCTCTTTCGTCAGCGAGCCACTGGTGATGTTTATTCTTGCCCAAGCGTCCAACCAGTCCACAACGCCGCTCAGGAAAGCTAACTGTGTGTCATCAACAGACCTTACAGGGTCTTGCATGCTGTCCCTTAGCCTCTGGCCTTTGCAAGGGGTCTTAACATTGACTATTTGCCACCATGTGAGGATAACGTCAATGAAAAGAGCAGTCGACTCAGCTTGAGGAATCTTGAACGCGGAACCATGTGTCCTGAGGGCATTTGAAACAAACTGATTAATGACGTCGAGAGCGAGCTTTACATTTTGCCGCTCCATTGAGGTTGGATTCACGGCTTTTGCGTTCAGTCTGTAAGCAGCCTTCACAAGCGACGTCTTCTCTGAAGAATAAAGCTGCCGCACAGCTGCGAAAGAAGCAGCTTTCATACGAGGAGGCCCTTCGGGCATTGCTCCACTCAAGTCCATTTCAGGGAAATAGAGGCATGTTCCAGGGTTTTTCTGGTTAATCCAATTGTTCCTAATGCACTTCAAGAGATGCACAGGATCGACCACGTAGAAAAGAGGGCGAGCGTTATCGGCTGGATGGGGATAGACAATGCTCACCTGAGGACTTGTAGCAAATAACGACATCATCTTGCGGTTCAGAGCATTGTTGTCCGTTATCACAGCGATAATTTTGAGCCCCATTTTCTCAACATTAATGATTATGTTCTTAGCATGCTCGTGCAAAATTTCTGCGCTCAGTTTGCTCACAGGTAATATGTGAATGACGTCCTTGTTTGCAGAAAGGAGTGATTGTACCATGAACACATGGGCTGTTGTTGCTGGTTCCGTTGAATGAACCGACGATCCTACTATTGTGCCCCCTTTGTAGTCGAAGTATGGTTTTATGTGGATCTCATCGATCATCAGGGTCACTGTCTTCTCGTGGTCTTTCATTGATTTGACTCGTTCTCGGATGTAGGAGAGACAGTGCGGTTGATTTTGCTCCACAAGAGGGTCAGCTTTGTAATTTGAGCAAACACGGCGCAGTGTGGAAGGATGGGGCAGAATGATTCTTGATGCAGCTCTTGTGAAGTGATATGCGTGAGGAGAAATTGAATTCAAAATACTGGCGAATACCAGCAGCTCTGCGCTATACACATGCTGTTTCGCGAGGAGAAGCTCTATCTGCTCAACCAGAAATTTCAGCAAAGAAGACTGTTCTTTCGTCGTATCACTGTCCTCAATGAGGTCTGCAAGCAGTGAACCGACAAACTGCAATACTTTAGTATGTTTCGACTCTTTCGTCACCTCAGGTATATTATGCAAGCCTATCTCGAGTTCTTCTAGCAGCAAGGACAGGCTGGAGGTGTCGCATACTTGAGCTGGCAGAATCCTGCCTGAAGGAAGCGACAGAAGCTTCACTCCATTCAAGAAAACAGAAAGTGACAGATCAGGGAGAACTACCAAGGCGCATTTCACATTAGGTGAAGGATCATTCTCGATGAGAAGGAACCTAACGCACTGCTCATCGACAGAAACGGTCCAGAATTTCGTGTTGCAGATTCCAGGCAACTTAGATTTGAACTCCTCGTAAGATGAAACTTTGTTTCTTTTCTGTTCAAGCTCATTAGACTGAAGTGACTTCCTCATAGCCTCCTGCAAAGCAGCGTTTTCCCTTCTTGCTTTTTTCGTCTCTGGCGATTCACTCCGTCCAGGCGTTGAGGACAAGTATTTTGGGCAGTTTGGAAAAACAGAAGGCGCAGCATCAATCTTCAACTGTAGCCTGTCACGCTTCACCTCTATTATTTTCCCTGTCAGTTCATCTTGGTGTGACAACGTCGTAATGAAGTCGCCTGCGTGGAAGTGCAGTTCACACACCTGCACGAGAAAATGAAGCAAGGCCATTCGCCATGACTCTCCATTGCCTAAAACACTAAGTAAAAAGAGTCTGAATAGTGAACAGCTTTTACATATTTACACAGCTTTTACACAAGCCTTATGCACATCCACAGAACTAAATGCTTCCTGGACAATTCATACATAAGTGTAAGAAGTGATATCATTGCCTACAAAGACAGCATGCCTGTCCGGGAGCGACAGCTCACAACTAAGATAATTACCAGCGCCTATTAAGCAATATTTCAGAGTCTTACCCTCGAATGCTCTGTAGGTGTGAAATCCTTCCGTGGAATGGCTCGCAACCAGGCTTTTCTTCGTACTTCGTCTCTTGGGAAGCAATAAACACGTACTTTGGGACCATTCTGGTAGTTCCCGCGGCACCCGGGAACACAGCACCGGCCCATGTTTCACGAAGTTGCACTCGCTACACGGCAGGCAATCAGTTTCCCATTCGTGCGCTAGCACAGGTACGCACGCCACACAAGAAACGGCCACACGAAACAGACACAGCCGTGCGAGGAGCGAACGGAAATGCACCCAACGCCAGGCTGAAAGACTCAAGCAGCAGCTAGACGCTCACTGCAAGACTGCGTTCGTGTCTGTGCTTGCCCGGGCAAGCGCGAGCACATCGAGGGAGACAACCGAGCGGAGCGGAGCCGCGCTTGGTGAGCAGCCTGACCGGACACTTGGCGTGACGTAGCGCGTGTGGAAAGGAGGGCCTGGAGAGGCCTGAAGAAAGTATTTAGAGGGTGTTGGGCAGAGTCTGTCCGGGAGAAGGAGGGGTCCATCCAGCCGTCCCATCTTGAGCGCAGTCTGCTTTGTCACCAGCTGGAGCCAGAGAGAGGAGAAGGGGCGCCTACAAACCTGTTTCCATTCACCGCGACTTGCCTTTCTCGATCCACTCCTGCCTGGCGGGTTAGCACGACCAACACCCTCCAGAGAATTTTGTTCTCTAGAGGGTGTTGGCACGACGCGCTTTCATTCATGTAAACGCCGCAACCTCACTCTCCGAAAGCTGAAGGCCAACCCAATGTCCTTTTGAAGGACTCTGGTTTGGCCAACCGACGTTGGCGGCGGCCTGCGTTTTCTTTACCCGCTCCAACTGCACGCGAGGAGGAGTGTTTCCGTCTCTTGTCTGGGCGGCGGCATGATATGACGTACGTCATTAGCGTGCCGTGTTTCTGCCACGGATTTCTGATGACGGCGGGGTTTTCGCATGACGAGCCTAGTAATGCGAGAGACACATTAAAAATTACAACGGCTAAGCTACAGCGGCGTTCCCGCGGCTGTTCGACTTCTCGAGCACACTGTCCATTTGTTAGCATACGTTTAACATGCAGCGACAACGTTGACGGTCCGGGCAATTGAAAAGGGAGCAGCCACTGGGAGCAGCTATAACAATTAATAGTCCGCATGTTTTTTTCTTCCGCTATGGCTACGATCGATGTTCTTTTTACCACGAAGCCTGCCGCCTCAAGTATGGCTGGACATAGCCATCGCCGAAGCGTCTTCTCCCGCTCACGAACACGCGCCGCATCTCGGCTGCTGACTGTGGCTGACCCGACATGCCCCGCGTCTGCCTCGGCGTAGGAGCTGCACCCCCGCGCGACCTCCATTCTGATTCTCAAAGAAGACGAAGCGACCAAAGACGCGTGAGGAGCGCTTGTGCTGCGTTGCAGCTGGGTGGTTGTTCGCGGTTCAACGTAACCGTCGCAGTTGAGCTCACAATATAACAGCTTTTCGTTGTAGAACATGCATATAGGCATCAACACAGGGAATAAGACTGATACAGAAGTCGGTACGAACCATTCCGTATACCCCATACAAAAATGTCCTATGGCCGGCTATAGAATTTTGGCCCAAATAGCTATAGACCTTTCCTATTTCGGTCTATAGCTGTCTATACAGGCTGATATATTTTTCTATAGAGAGCTTAAAACAATTGTGTGGTTCCAAAGCTATAGCTTTAGTGGCATAGATTTTTCAATAGCTGTCAATAAGCACCTCTATGGGTGCTTATAGGCTTTCATAAAAGGCCATAGACGGACATAGCTTTTTCCATAGACGCCCATAGGACTTTTTTGTATGGGACACATAAGGATCACATGCGATCCAAACTTGCAACCTTCTTCGTACGATGTCCAAACCATTCTGCACTTTCTAAATCATAATCGGAGAGCATAACGGCGTGCTGTGACAACAATTAACGTAGCAGGCACATATTCTTCGTCTGTTTAAACCTTGAGTTGAAGGTTGGCGCTTGTACCGCCTTACCTTTTTATGTGTCCTCCTCATTATTTTCTCACAAAGAATTGCAATCCCCGCCATTCCGAAAGTTCGAAAACAGGAAGACGACGGAGAAAAAGAACGAATCTTTACTGTGGTGATTTTTCTCAAAGGCTTCAGCATCGAGAACTGCCAGATGTTGTTCCATAGGGGTGCTGGAATTCTTCACTGCGGGTGATAAAGTACACGGTTGCTGCAGGGCAGGCCTTCTTGCAGTACCTGCTGGATAAGCGGCAAAGGCCCACCTTATGGGCCATGCTGCGCAAGGCGGGCTTTGACTCGCACCTCATGAAGTTCTTTCGGATGGGCAAGAAGAGTACGCAGAACTTCTCGGCCACGTTTAAAGCACATGGCGGCTCCCAGTTGCTGAACTACTAAAAAGCACAGGAAGTGTAAGCGTCAAGGAGAACGTTCAGTGGCACGCGAGAAATGTGCTGAAGATCGAAGTGTCCGTCAGAAAATCATCCAGACTGTCGACGAGTAGATGACATGGAACTGAGTGTCGGAGCCTGATTTGGCGGTGGCGTGAGCGATTCAGATGTCTGGGGTGAGCCAGAACACAGAAGAGGTGCTGATGGACCAAGCTCTGAATTAACCGAGCGCCAGTACATGGTGCTGCTGGAAGAGTTGACAGCCAACTTGCGTGCAGAGGTAGCCCTACTGATAAACGTCCAGGTGTTTGGCTACGACAGCATAAAGTTCTTGAAGGTGCTCCAGTAGACTGTCGTATTCGTTTACAAGACGAACGTGCTCAGTGAAGACTCGGTCCTCAAGTGGTACGATAGGGCGCACTCACCCCAAGGCGAGGGAGTTCCTGGAGCAGATGCGTTTCTTCGAGTGGCTCCAGAATGCCGATGGAATAGTCTGATAGGTGTTACCGATGTGCGGTGTGTTCCCAGCCTGGTTCCAAGCCCGCCGCCCTGTTCTGCGCCCGGGAACCGCTGGGGCGTCGAGGAAAGTACAAATAACTATGGAGCCAGGGAGCAGTGGTCAAGTCATTGTGCCTTCTGGGCTGCCGCTGCCATGACACAAGATACACCTTTCTCCTCTTCTTTATCACTTCCACCAGGAACCAGACTGTGACGACGGTCACCACCAAACCGCCATGCTGCCGACACTGGTGCCACATCATTTGAATAGACAAGTTGTTGGAAGAAGACAAAAGAAAGAAGCATTTCAGGGTGAGGAAATGAAAAAAAAAAGGCGGGGAGGGGGGCATGATTGGGACTTACCACACGAAAAGTATTCAGCTTGCTCCGCGGGGGAAATAAAGTGAAATAAAATGGCTGTGGAAGGAGAAGATGAAGAAGTCCTTGCATTCTATCGAGGCTTTCTTTCTATTCATCATTTTCCTCTTCAAAGTCCACTTTGGAAGACAACCGATCGTCCTTCCTACGCGGCCATGTATTTACGCCCACCTTAAAGGGACACTGAGGATAAATTGAAGTTGGCCTGTATCCATAAAATAGCGGCTTCTAAACACAAAAACACCACTTTTTCTGAAAACAAAGCTCTTGTAAGGTAGAAAAGAGGAAGAACTAAAGTACAGGTTTCACCGCCACAGGCCAACCTCGCAAGTACAAGCGTGGTGATGAAATAAGAGAAGATATCGCAGGTCTCTGAGGCTGACAAACGTGCATGAAGGTTACATGTTTGATCAATATTGAAGTATATAAGTTTTGTTTTCAAACCACTGGTCGACGAGTCGGCGAGAGCGAAGGTCGACAGCCAGGCCAAAAGTGGCGATAAAGTCCACTCCGAGGATGGAAAACCGCACGTCCGCGATAATTAAAATCCATCGGAATGTGCAGCGTAAGCCCAAATCGAGGGTGACTGAGCGCTGTCCGTAGGTAGCGATCTGGGAGGTGTTGACCGTCTGCAAAGGCGCTCCTTGCACAGCGTGTTGCGATCGAGGCGGGAGACAGGCACGACGCTAACCTGTGCACCGGTGTCCACAAGAAAGCGGCATCCCGAGATCCTGTCGGTAACTTATATTTAGTAGGCGGCTGGATGTAGAGCCAGAATCATGGGCCGCCATCAGTGACTCGCCGGCGCGTTTCCCGACCATAGGCAATGCTGCCGGCGCTGGCGGGCAGCGGCGTTGAACTTGCAGTGGTACCAGCAGAACCCGTCGCGGGCAGGGCTCGATCGATGACTGGAACTGGAACGATGACGCAACCGTTGGTCAGAGGAACGCTGGAAGCGACGAGGAATCGACGCACGCAGTGCGGCAACGGTGCTCGTGAGGTGGTAGATTTTAGCCTCGAGGCTTGACTGCTGGTCGACGAGAGTGGACGACGCGATGGAAGGAATGACAGCCACAGAACGCGGGCCAGAGTAGTGCGAGACACGGTGAGCCAGCTCCACGAGCTTATCCAAGCTAACGTCACCTGCTGCAGCCAGGACGACCACTAGGTCCTGGCGCTGAAGGAACAGTTCACGGTGCAGTGGGCTGCTGACGTTCTGTGGGCGGTCGCCGAGCAGCTGTTGCATGCAATGGAGGAGCTGAGATGGTTGACGGTCGCCAAGGTCCTCTGTGCTGGGCAACTGCTGCAGGTGGCTGCGCTCCGAGATGATTTTCCGGTCCAGGACCGTAACCTTGAAGTGATCACACGGGGAGGAAGGGTCGGGCGTCTTCAAAACATCGCCAAACTCGTCCATTTCCTCGGGGGAGAGAGTGGACACGACGTGGAGATACTTCACGCATTGTGAAGTGATGAGCCGAAGGTCGAACACAGCCTCCACTTGCGCGAACATTACGGCAGGGTTATGAGGCCAAAACGACGCAGCTGAACGTGGACGCTGGCGATGTCCTCCGCAGCCGGTGTATGAGCCGGGACCTGGGGCCTGGGGGCCGCAACCGTGGCGGCGTTATCCGCGTCCGTCACGTCCGGGTTCACCAAACTGTACAGGGACAGAGACTTAGTCCCCTACAAATTAACGGAGCGCAACGCGGACGAAGCGAACAGGCCGGGAACCAGGAATCAACTGTTTTCACCTTCACCTTCACCTCGTCCACCTCAAGGATGTGGTCCTCCAAGAGACCGCTTACCCTGTCGAAGCCTACATTGCACCGCCGGCGGCTGCTGAGCGCGGAGTCATCTCGCAAGCCTACTGGGAGGAGACGCCGGAGCAGATACTACGGGACCTCCAGACCCGTAACCCTTACGCTGATATCATCGCAGCCCGCAGAATGGGTAGGACTCATTCCGTACTGACCACCTACAAAATTGAAATTAACTACAAAAGAAGTGAACAGAAATAAATGATTTCAATTGAGGGGGTGTGGTGTAAAATAAATTTTCAAACTCTCCCTCCCACGCAGTGGATTGCGGCATTTTTCAATCTTTTTGCTCGCCCCGAGATTAAACTTGCTTAGGAAGGACAACACCAACGGGTCTGCCAATACCCGCGGTGGTATGCAGAATATGCCTTGATATAACCGTAATCGAGATTTAACGCATCTTAAAAGCGGCTCAAAACTTATTGCATGCTCATCTGCTTATTAACGGTTCCCTTAATCGTAATCTATCTCAAACCTCGGTAAATAAACGTTTTCAGGATTTTTTTCCCTCTGCTTCTCTAGGAGGATGGTCGCTTGACGTGAGGAAGCTAGCTGACAACGCAAATTTATGTTGGGGTGGAGTGCTGTGCATGGCCGATTCACACGACGGACTGCTCGCCCGCGGCCCGCGCATCACGTGTTCGTGCGTCACCAAATCGAGAGGCGAGCTGTCGGCCCGCGGACTGGACAACCAAGAAAGTTCAAGTGCCTCCCCTCGCGGGAATTAGCGGCGGCCCGCGAATATGCGCGCGCCAGCTCTGGCAACCACCGCTCTTGCCAGTATTTCGGCTGCCGCATTTCGCTGAGTGGCGTTGAGTTGGCGCGCTGTTTTGACAAGCTGCACTGCGTTCGCTACCATGACGAAGTGATCGACTCAGCTAGCAAGACAGCCCAGGCCATTGAGGAATCGGACAATGGGCCGCACCTGCACCATTCAATCGCAGTCACAGGTCGGGAGGAAAAACCAGTTTGACCAGCGTTGTCAAACACTTTAAAATAATCTGGCAACAGTGGTACACCCAACGCGTCGTCTGCTCTTTTGGTCCGTCACATCAGTTTGACGTCATCGGATCGCAGGCCAGTTTTTAGTGCCGCATGAACACGTGATGCGCGGGCCGCGGGCGAACGGAACGTCGTGTGAATCGGCCATTAGCCGCCCCAACGGAGTCAGTGCATAAGAGATAGGTTTTGAACTATAGCGATAAATTCAAGAGAAGCTTCACTGACATAACTAATCTGCCGTGCAGATTTCGTCAGATTTCGTTCTCGTGGGGGGAAGGCTCCTCGCTTGCCGTGTGCGCTTAAGATAAGAAAAATAAGGAGTCTTGCGATGCGCTTTTGTTTTACATGAGAATAAGATTCTAAATTTTGTTGGAGAGCCTTCTGCTTTTAAAAACGGGGCAAGCAGCCAACGTCAAGGCATCGACGGTAACAAGGAAAGCGGGTATGCAAGATATGCGCCTATAGTTATGTCAGTGAAGCTTCTCTTGAATTTATCGCTATAGTTCAAAACCTATCTCTTATGCACTGACTCCGTTGGGGCGTCTAATGGCCGATTCACACGACGGTCCGTTCGCCCGCGGCCCGCGCATCACGTGTTCATGCGGCACTAAAAACTGGCCTGCGATCTGCATGCCGCGGGCGACCCGCCGCGGTGGCTCAGTAGTTAGGGCGCTCGACTACTGATCCGGAATTCCCGGGTTCGAACCCGACCGCGGCGGCTGCGTTTTTATGGGGGGAAAACGCTAAGGCGCCCGTGTGCTGTGCGATGTCAGTGCACGTTAACGATCCCCAGGTGGTCGAAATTATTCCGGAGCCCTCCACTACGGGCACCTCTTTCTTCCTTTCTTCTTTCACTCCCTCCTTTATCCATTCCCTTACGGCGCGGTTCAGGTGTCCAACGACATATGAGACAGATACTGCGCCATTCCCCCCCCCCACAAAAAAAAAACAATTATGCCGCGGGCGCGAGAATGGCAGCCGCCGTAGCAGACGACGCAGCTGTCCCCTCACCCTGAGCGGAAGCGCGGGCATCGAGGGTAAAGTGTATCGAGCGTGGTATCGAGGGTGCCTCGATGCGCGCGCCCACTCCGCCGCTTTGTGGTGGGTGGGGAGATCCTTTGAAAGGATTAGTGTCCCCTCTGCGAAGGCGCGCGCCATCTTTGTGCCCACTTCCATCTGTGTCAGTTGCACGTGCGGGGGCCCGTTTCCCGTCGATTACAATTTTTTCTTGGCCGCAAGGCCGGGAAGACATGCCGGGGCGTTGCGTGCACAAATCACTCCCGAAATGGCGGGAGAATGTTTGCATTTCCGAGGGATCCGAAAAAAAAGAGGCTCCTGTGGACTGTAAAGGTGAAACGGGATAAGTGGCAGCTGGCCAACACTTCACGCCTATGCAGTGTTTCGTTCCCCTGCTACTTGTACTAGTTACGTGTACTGCTTTAAATTGATACTCAGCGTGTGTGCTAAAAACGGGGTTGGAGTTTTTGTAGGCATTCATTTCTATTTCACGCATGATACTGGGTACGATCGTTTAGGCCAACGAATACCGCTTAATCGTCAATTGTGTTTAAAATGCTTAGCCAGCGTACACTTCAGGACACGCAGCTGCGGTCATATATCGCATATTTAGGAATAAGGGACCTTGATCTGAACAGAACTCATGAAATACACACGTGGGTTGCAGTTGTTGGTGCCCGGACGTTTACGCTCTAGCTCTCTGCCGCTCATTATCTGTTTGCCTAAAGCTTAAAATGTCTTGTTACTGATTTAAAAAGTACATGAAAGCGAACCCACCTGGGATCTTTACACCGAAGCTTTTGTCCGAGGTTCTGAAGAATGTAGGTAATGGCGCGAAGGCTGCTCGGCAAATTAATCAAGTTTAAAATTCCATTGGTTGAGTACCAATATAAATGCATCCAAATATTTCGAGCTGTTGATTTTTACTTCCTGTGTGGTGATTCGTAGTTCTAATACTAGACCAGTGATTGTTTTATACACGATTTGAAAAATTCCGGAAGCCAACCTTCCTGTACAGCAATGTCCCTTCACCATGGCGGCCTGGCAGAGAAGTTGGATGCAGCTCTGTATTCTAATATTTTAAGCCTCATACCACTTTGCTCGTGAAACTATAACATGTACGTGCTGTCCTAGAGTTCGACTAAGAAAGGGAGCTAAAGCTCGTGCCGAAGCTTTCTGAAGCACATGCTTCCTCAGAACATTTCACAAAGATGAAAGTGGGACTTGCAGTGTAGTTTTTCAGAGACTAGGCCCCGCTGCTATCCGGTACCTGGTGAAAGAAAAAAAACACTAGAGTAGGAAGCCGAAACCACGGCATGGTTTTTAGAACTTGTATCAAGTGGTATATTCTGATAATGGTAAAGTTCAACGGGAGGGCATGCCAAGTACACAATGCAACCGTTCAGGAGCTTCTCATCTCCACCTATATCCGAATGAGGTTACGCATTCACCTGCCTCAGCTTGAAAAAAAAAGTTAACGGCCGTGGCAGAAAAACATGCACTGGACTCAACTTAAAGTGAGACCACAATTTTGATAGTGTGCATAAAGCTTCTGTGTACTTCATATTGCCACGGGTCGTTCAGACGATGCGGGTCGAAGGCACAATGGGGAACCAGGACCACAGGAGCAGGCGCCAGAGACAAGCCAAGCGGTCGCGGCCGGGCTCCGAGCGAGTTCTTCCGAGCTTCTACCTCTTCACCGTCGATCGGCACCCCGCTGGTTGAAGATGACGTTAAGTGCAAAATCAATTGAGAACAACACACACGACACTGCTCCCCTCCCGAAAGGCGCATCGTCCCGATGCGCAGAGGGGCAAAATTAAGGCTGAAAAACATGTGTAGAGCATGAAGAGTTAGGCCACGTGCTCCGAGCGGTCACAGTACGCTTTCAGGCGAGCTACGTGAACAACTTCAGAGGCAGGCGGGCGGCGGGACGCCCGCGTTACGGTCGGCAGCACTTCGTAATTTAGCTCGCCTA
The DNA here is from genome assembly GCF_052857255.1 of Amblyomma americanum. Taxonomy (NCBI): domain Eukaryota; kingdom Metazoa; phylum Arthropoda; class Arachnida; order Ixodida; family Ixodidae; genus Amblyomma; species Amblyomma americanum. The sequence continues at coordinate 241,122,568 of NC_135497.1, forward strand.
TACGACGAATCACTTCGTACGGGCCAAAGTATTGCTTCAGCAGCTTCTCGCTAAGACCACGGCTCCGAACTGGAGTCCACATCCACACTCGGTCACCAGGATTGAACTGAACATCATGGTGGCCTTGGTTGTATCGGCGAGCATTAACTTGCTGGCGGGCTTGGATCCGAAGTCGGGCCAACTGTCGGGCTTCTTCCGCAAGTTGAGCGACGAGTTGAGCATCGGCGTGAGCGTAGACGTCTGGCTGGTGGGGCAGCATAGCGTCGAGCATGGTAACGACTTCCCGGCCAGGCACCAGGCGAAATGGCGAAAATCCGGTGGTTACTTGAACTGCAGTGTTGTACGCAAGAGTTACGTATACGGTAACACTTCGTCCCAGGTTCGGTGCTCGATGTCGACATACATTGAGAGCATGTCAGCCAATCAACTTTATCAATCAATCAATCAATCAACTTTATTCAGCATTTTTTGTCCTGAAGAACAGAAAAAAATGCTAGGGTAGGAGCAAAAAGCCACAAACTCAGTAGCTTGACGAGGCTCCCACCCCTAATTGACAAGGCCAACAGACTGTCACGTTATTACATATATATACACACACACACACACACACACACACACACACACACACACACACACACACACACACACACACACACATATATATATATATATATATATATATATATATATATATATATATATATATATATATATATATATATATATATATATATATACATGCAGGACTTAGAACCAGCGAAAAAAAAAGTATGCAATGGAATGTGCAGTAAGACAGGTGCTATATCTGAAATAGTTTTGATGAGAGAAATGAACATGTATCTGTGTTAACTCGTCGCAGACTACTTATACATATGAAGATTACAATTCAACGCACAGAAAATGAAAGAAACATATCTAGCAGGAAAACAAAAAAATCGCGTCAACAGCTCCAAAGGGTCAAATATAATCGGGTGTACACAAGTTCACATAATAGAAGCAGGAAAATAGACAATGATAAAAAGATACAATACATCCGCAATACAAAAGCAGTTTGTGTCGGAGAAACATAATTAAACTCATATGTCTTCAAGAATAAGGTATTTCTGCCACTTGTATTTGCTAAGGTTATGTATATCTATATTTTTATTTTGTAGGAAATTCAAATATGTAGGCATGTGGTACTGCAGCATGTGCCGACCCTGATTAGTGCGGGAAGAAGGTATAGACTAGTGTTCTCTGTTTCTGAATATGTAGGGCACTTCTAAAGGTCGATGTAAATTACATAAGTTGAGGAAAGTTTCGTTGTTAGTTTGAACACTGTGTTTGTACTTCATAATGAGGTTAAGTTTATGTATGTGGTGTATGGGGAGTACATTAAACGAAGCAAAAAGTTCTCTTGTATGGGCGTCATATGAGGCATTTGCTACATGACGAATTGCTTTCTTTTGTAATAGCATCAATTTGGTAAGGTTGGATTGAGTTGTGTCCGTCCATACAAGACTGCAGTAGTTAATATGGGGAGCGAAAATTGAATTATAAAGGATTAACTTACTTTTAGTCGGAAGCATAGTTCTAAACTTACACAGTACGCCACAAGCTCTTGCCAGGTTTCCCGCCACGCGTTCCACGTGGGCATTCCAGTTTAGATGTTGATTGAACGTCACACCCAATGTTTTTATTTCTTTAACGACTTTTATTTGTTCGGAACCGAGTTTTATGTCGATATCCCGACTGATAACCTTTTGTACAGGAGTAAATAATATGGCTCTTGTTTTAGCAACGTTAATTTATAAACTATTTATCTGAGTCCATTGAGAGAATTTTTCAAGTGTAACATTTGCGAAATCAGTGAGTTCTTCAATACTGGCTGACTGGAAAAAAATGCTTGTGTCGTCTGCATAAATGATGTAAGATGCAAGTGTGCTGGTGTTTACTATATCATTTATGTAAATATTAAATAAAACCGGTCCGAGTATACTGCCTTGCGGCACACCTGAAGTGACATTTAATAGGGAAGAGTGAGCTTTGTTAATCACGACGCATTGTTTACGGTGGTTTAAATATGACTTGAGAAGGTTACCAGAAACTCCTCGAAATCCATAATGCTCTAACTTTGTAGATAAAATTTTGTGGTCAATTCTGTCAAATGCTTTCGAGAAATCAATCAGAATACCTAGGGTCATTTTGTTATTTTCAAACCCTCTAAGTATTAATTCCTTGGTCTTGTTAAGGCGCTCGGTCAGCCCGTTTGTTTGCGGGTGGCATGCGGTAGTTTTGCGGTGCGCGGTGTGGCTTAAGCTCAGTATCTGTGAGGTGAGTTGAGACATAAATGCGGCACCACGATCAGGGATAAGGGCTCTGGGGTATTGTGTCGAAGAACGACGGACTCGATGAAAAACTTTGCCACATCCCAAGCCGTTGATTACGGCAGAGCGCTCGATTCGGTATACCGCGTGAGGTGGTCCGTCGCAACAACGATCCATCGGTTGCCTGATTGCGACTTTGGAAAAGGTCCCAGTAGGTCCATACCGATCTGCTGGAACGAACTGAGCGGTGGAATGATAGGGTGAAGGAGTCCCGCAGGCTTCACGGGTGGAGTCTTGCGCCATTGACACTCGCGGCAGGTCCTGGTGTAATGGCGGACGGTCTTGTCATGTTGTGGCCAATAGTACTTGGAATGTACTCGCACGAGCGTTCGACTGAGCCCCAAGTGTCCCGAGGAGGGGTCATCATGAGACGCTTCTATAATTTCGTCGTGTAGCTCAGTGGGCACAACTAAAAGCCATGACCTCGGGCTCAGGGAAAAGTTCTTATAAAGAACGTTGTCTCGAAGGCATACATTACGTACTACGCGCACAAAAGAACGAGGAACTACGCCTCCTTGACCCTCCAAATGTGAAATCACGTCACGAAGGTCGGGGTCGAGTCACTTTCGCGCCGCCATATCGTCGGTATTTTGAGCTCCTAAGAAGATGTCATAGCCGTCGTCCGTATCAGCGGGCGCGGATTCAACGGGTGCGCGCGAAAGGCAGTCAGCATCAGTGTGTCTGCGACAAGACTTATAGACGATCGTAGCGTCGAATTCTTGCAGTCGAAGGGCCCACCGCGAAAGTCGGCCTGCAGGGTCCCTTAGATTGGTCAGCCAGCACCGAGAGTGGTGGTCTGTGACCACCTGGAGTGGGCGTCCATACAGATAGGGTCTGAACTTTGTGATCGCTATTGCGATCCGCCTTGGACAAAACACGACTGGCGTAGGCGATGTCACGTTCGGCGCCGTTCTGGTGCTCGATCAGGACGGCCCCGAGGCCCGTGTTACTAGCATCAGTGTGTACCTCTGTCGCGGCGTCCTGATCAAAAGGGCCTAGGATAGGGGAAGCCTGCAGGCGTCGTTTTAGATGGTCAAATGCAAGCTGCTCTTCATTAGACCACTGGAATGGGACGGACTCCTTCGTGAGGCGGGTAAGCGGCGTGGCGATATCCGAAAAGTTGTGAACAAAGCGTCTGTAGTAAGCGCAGAGGCCCAGGAACCTCCGCATGGCGTTCTTGTCTGATGACGTCGGGAAGGAAGCGACGGCGACTGTCTTATCGGGATCAGGACGGACGCCCTCATGACTGACGACGTGACCCAGAAATTTCAGTTCGTTATAGGCAAACTGGCACTTCGTAGGCTTGAGGGTGAGGCCGGCGTTTCTGATAGCCTGCAGGACTGCTTTTAGGCGAACAAGATGCTCACGAAACGTGCTGGAAAAAATGACCACGTCATCAAGGTGGACAAGGCATGTTTGCCATTTGAGGCCGGTGAGCACGGTGTCCATAACGCGCTGGAGGGTCGCTGGAGCAGTACAGAACCCGAAGGGCATCACCTTGAACTCATACAGTCCATCATCGGGGGTGATGAAAGCCGTCTTTTCTCTGTCGCGCTCATCGACCTCTATCTGCCAATACCCTCATTTAAGGTCGATGGATGAAAAGTAACGGGCATGGCGCAGGCGGCCAAGCGTGTCATTGATGCGCGGAAGTGGATATACGTCCTTCTTCGTGACTCTGTTGAGGCGCCGGTAGTCAACACAAAAACGAAGGGTGCCGTCTTTTTTCTTCACCAGCACCACCGGAGCAGCCCCAGGGATGTGAGATGGTTGGATAATATCATCGTCCAACATTTCGCGCACTTGATGTTGGAGGTCTGGTGGAGGTGCCATCTTATGCAACGTCATCCCCTACCTCCCGCTTCGCAGAGTCCCATTCCCAGCCCGGGCCGCCGCCCCTCTTGTGAAGAGGACGAGATCCGTACCAGCCGGCGACTTCAGAGACTCAGCCCCGAAATCGGCCTCTTGCCGCACATTACCACAAGGTCCATGCCAGCACTGCACATGGCTCAATCTACCGTGAGCCAAGGCCAGCAGACGGATTCTTCGCCCGCACCTGCTGCGGTTCACTTTCCCGTCGCTCCTCGTTCCGCTGTCCCGTTCCGTGGCGAAGCCTCCGAAGGCATCGACGATTGGCTTCAACACACACGACAATAATACTTTTTTCTAGAAGGATTTGCATATTTTTCGCATATTGTTGTAATAAATTTATGGAGTGGTGCCGCAAAGCTTTTTTATCACTAATATACTTTTTGCGCATTCTTTCCGTGATTTCCACATGAGTGGCTTGCTGCAATGAAAAATAAAAAGTCAACGCAACGCAAACTTTTTGCCAAGGTTCAATAGGCTGGAATTGTTCGTTTGATTGGGGGTTTTTAACGGCTGCGCTTCCAGCACTTTTTTAGCTAGGTTAAGAACATGCTGTTGAGCGCCGTCCCGCTGCAGTGGCTGAGTGGTTAAGGTGCTCGACTACTAAACCGGAGTACCAGTGTTCGAACCCGACTGCGGCGGGAACGTTTTAATGGAGGCAAAACTCAAAATAGAGCTGTGTGCTGTGCGATGTCAGCGAACGTTAAAGGGTCCCTGAAAAGGGTGTTTGAGGTTGTCTATAAAATGCTTGCATTATGTAGAGTACAGGCCAACTAGCGTTCATGCCGCGTACAAGACCTCGAAACGAGCGGATAATTTACAATACAATTTTATAAACTCCCGCTTCCGCGCCTATCGGCGACCTACGGTGCTGAGCTTTCGCCCGAATCCGCACTCGCTACGTCATGCAGCGCTCGCTACGTCAGAAGCGTACTGCTAGCATTGGTTCGCTCGCGTCGGCAGCCGCCGGATGGGGTGAGCGCGAGGGGCCGGCGGAGGAGCGCCAACATTTCAGCGTGCAAAAAGTTACGAGAGGAGAGGGAAAGGCGGGAAGACGCGGAAATTCAAATTTTGACTACGGATAACTCAGCTTCCACAAAACGCATCTAAAAAATTCTCGCTGGAGGTTATTTGTGAAGCGTGTGGAAATACGGGGGGACCAGGTTTTCCACCCCTGCCACACTCACACTCCGCGGATGGGGTTCGTGCTCGAGGGACAAAGGAAGGGATGACAACAGCGTGAACACTCATATGCTATTTATTACAGTTGCAATCAATACACAGAGCGGGCCAGCTAGCTACAAAACATCAACGAGGCATTCCTCGAAAAGTAGAAGGCTACGTAAGAAGGACTTACGACTTACCGCCTGCGGCAAGGGCGCGACTTCGGAGGTATCGGCGGCGAACGTTTGTATGCGCCGAGAATGGCGGCCGGGTTTTCCCGTACGCACCGCATTCTTGGGGCAACGCCATTCCCTAGCATTTGCTGGGGAAGGCGACCAGAGCGCGCGTTTGCTGCACTCGCTTCGCTGCCTGGAACCAGAAGTCCAGCGGCAAGGCACAACGGATCCCCGTGCGCCAGCCCCGGAAGGTGACGAGAGCGTGCGGCTCCAACCGCTCGTGACGCTGGCCGGATCCCGAAGAGTTCTGTCCGGTCCCGCAGAATTCCGCGTAACCTACGAGGTGGCGCTCCCGTCGCCGTTATCTTTCCCCCATGAGGGAGACTTCCCTCCTCGCACAACCGGTGTTGTCCTGACGGCCGACGATGAAGATGGGTCGCGTCGAAATGGAGGGAGGGAAACAGGTTTCCACAAGCGGCGCCCTTTAGCATCCTAGGCGCACTGCATCTTTGATGAGACCTCCTTTCACAGCCCCTTTAAATGGTGGTCGAAATTATTCTGAAGCCCTTCACTACGGCACTACTCTCTTCCCCTACTCTCCTGCTTCGCCCGCGGTGCGGTTGAGGTGTCTTTCTAAAAGAGAGCGAGAGCTTCCTATAGCCAGAATTCCCATAGTTTCCTATAGCCAGAGCTTCCGCCTTTCGTTCCCTATAGCCAGAATTATTGTTTTTAAGGCCTGATAAAATGCCGACTTTACACGAACAGGTCTCGCAAAATATGGTATAATATTGGATGTCGCAAATACATTCCAAATACCTCACTCTAGCATCGTTTGTGTGTTTGTGCGTGTCTGTGTGTTCCCCAGAAGAATAACTGCCTTATAATAGGCAGCCACAGAGGTCCTTGACTTCGCCACAAGTATGACATTTTATCATTTGAGTCACACGCCTTCTATTTATATTGATACGTGTTGCTCCGTGAGCGAAGCAGCTTTCTTTCAAGGAAGCACGTTCGGCCCCAGTGCGCGCTCCTGAAGCGCGATGAATATACTCCGTTTCATACATAGCAGGCAACGCAGCGGAGGCTGCGGAAGTAGTGCGCCCGCCGAAACGTGGTTTATGGTTTATGGGGGTTTAACGTCCCAAAGCGACTCAGGCTATGAGGGACGCCGTAGTGAAGGGCGGCGGAAATTTCGGCCACCTGGGGTTCTTTAACGTGCACTGACATCGCACAGCACACGGGCCTCTAGAATTTCGCCTCCATCGAAATTCCACCATCGCGGCCGGGGTCGAGCCTGCGTCTTTCGGGTCAGCAGCCGAGCGCCATAACCACTCGGCCACTCGGCGAAACATATTACTCCGCCACGCATCACTTGTTCCTCTCGAAGCCTTGGTGAGTGTTTGGACGAGAACAAAGAGTGGCACAAAACGAAGAGCTAACATTAATAATCACAATCGAAGTTTTGAGGCGCTCAGTGTTCGGACCCTCTGTACATAATCCTCTCTGAGTGCGCATTAATTTTTTGGCGCGGATGGAGTCAGTGCGATTCGCTCTACTAGCCACGTATACTACCGCCACATGTCTTACATTTCGAAGTCTCGATGAGATGCATGACAAAAACGTTGCAAGAAGTGAATGAAGTGCAGGAACTTGCCAGTAACAGTACTCGATATCTGTGTCACGGATCCCCGGGGAACACTCGGGCCGAAAGAATGGACTAGGCAACACGTGTACCCACACAGATGCACATTTAATACACCCTACGTGACACAAACACTAGCACACGAAACTATCAAACAAACCTAACACAAAGGCTACCAATACACACTTCCCGGGAACACCCAGTCTACTAGCGTTCGGCGTTCGTGCTCACGGTTCGGTGCTGATGAAGCGTGGGTCCAGTCAGTGGCATCCCGGTAGCCGGCGTCGAGGTGGAGTTCGAAGGGCTCAGGCTGACGTCGCAGGCTGGCGTCGTTGGCGGCGTCGTACAAGCTCCCGGTCCAAGTACCCGTGTAGGTGATGCTGTTAATGTTGGCGTTGTGGGCACCACCCAGATGGGTGGCAATAGTACTGGAGGCACCCCTGGCCGTAGCAGGTGGTTGCATCATTGGCTGACTCCCCGGTACGGGCTCAGGAACGGCAGGAAATCCACAGTGCGACGCCGAATAACTCGAGATCACCGGAGCAGTAGCCGGCGTTGCTCTCTTCCATCAGAGGTGTTCCTGACCCGCTGGAACTTCCGCTTCTTTGTTCTTGGCGCTCCTGGTGCTGGCTCGTTCCCTCTCTTGAGCCGACGGAAAAAATTTCAAGGCGTGAAGAAAATGGGTTTGTTTTTTTGTTTTTTTTTTGGGGGGGGGGGGAGGGGGCGCTGGAAGGAAAACTTTAACCGCGAATAATAGTGGAGAGAGCCTGGAAGAGCATCAAGCCATTAAAAAAAAGTCCCCGAGAGCCTGGCTGCCCTCCGATTGTTGTAAACCAAACCCCACTACTGACGCGCGCGCGGGCGCCCGTGCGCGGGCGCTGATATCTAACTTAAAGAAGGTTCTGAAAGGAAAAACCGCTTCTCGTTCTCTCTCTCACTCTCTATCCGTTTTGAATTTCTGACCCGCGTGGCCGTTGCAGCCGCCGCGCATCCTTGGCTTGTGTTTCGCGAACTCCTGTCAGTCGCACGTTATCTCGGGCGCTATCACCTCCTTCGCGGCGCCGTTCACAGACACTTTGGCGTCGTGTTCCTTCATGTGTTAGTGATGTCGGTGCTGCGAACACTACGGTGGTGTTTCGTTTTGTGCATGTGTCCTTCGAAACTGCTAACAGTGCAGGGAGGCCCGCACGGATACGACGGGAACCGCTACCTGCGCTCGCTTTCTCGGAGCCTCCGCTCACAAGTTTCGGCGCCGTGGATTATGAACGATTATGAACAATGATTTAGTCACTGCTATTGACGAAGCAGTCATCGGATTTGGTCCGTAAGAGTCGGCACATCGCGGGAAACGATTATGCAGCTGTATGTTAACTGAATTTCATTGGTTGCGCATATATATCAGCGTGGAGAATGAAGGCTATCGCGTGATAGTAGTTTGTTTTCACGCGTTTACGTAAATACTGAACAATTTTTTGCAATTGTCTATGATTTTAAGGTACACTATGCATGCATTAGACTGCGTGCAAATTTTGCAGGAATTATCGCGTGTGTATTGCGTGAATGATGCACGAAATGATGCACTGAAAAGTCAGTTGCGCCAACTTGACACCTCTGGTGCATCGACAAACATTATCTGTATCGTACGGAATGCTGTGACGTAGACATGTAGTGTATTGTGAGAAATATCTATTTTGACTGAAGCTTCTGGGAAAGATATATGTGTTAATAAAGCCATTAAAATGCTCTCTGTTCTACCTACATTGGTCTTGCGCTGCGGTTACCATTGTTGATCAGCAGCGCAACCAATTTTAACATGCAACAACAGCAAAGAAAGAGTTTACTTCGAAAACCCAAGTAAAGCGCGGGCGCGGCCGCGCACAGCCGGAGGATGACGAATCGACGATACATCAACCCACCTCCACTAGTGGGCCCGATTTTGGACCAGTCCGCGCGGAAAGCAGATGCCATGCGAACACCCCCTCGCCCGCGTGTTGCGATCGTCCGTTCTCATGGAGATAACTCTTACACCAAACGCTATGAGCTTAACTGAAGGAGGAATTGGCGCTCGTCTGCATGTAATTCGCGGCTGCTGGGAGGTATACGAAGTTTCACGCCCCGGGCGTAGCTCTCTGATGACGAAATAGCTCAACAGTGACGTAAAGGGGCGGAAACGGAAACGAGGACTCCGTGATTGATTGAGCAACCGAAATGAAAACTATTGCCGGCCGAACGTTGAAGGCCTCTATCAGCCGTCGTCGCTTCGTTTACGTCTGCACCAACGTTACGGTGGATCCCGTTCCCGATTCTGACTATGAAGTTCTCGCAAACTACTGCCGCCCGCATTCAGCGACCTCAACGCCACACAGCGTACGTGCGTTGCTTTTGAGAGCTTAGGCGGCGGGTCTGGAAAGAAAGTCCTATAGCACCGAGGAGTCGGCAGCGTCGCTGTCACCACCGAGCCAACATCACGTGAACGACTGATGTGTAGCGACTGGTACGTGCGGGCATATTTAAATTCTGTAATCACAGTCCTCGAAGAGCTGGTTATGCAGCCATGCCTCTTGGTGCGTTGACGATGCGAACACGCCTAGCGGCGCGTTTGCTAACGTGGAGGCGCGTTGAACATTGGCCATACACAGTTCTTTTTCCTTGTCGCAGTTGCATGCCGTTTCACGAACTTCGTCCGAGGAGCACTTAGAGAGGCATTTGGAGGTCCCCTGCTGCGCCGCCCTTGTAAATCGAGGCCCATAATGAAACCACGCGGGCACGCAGAACGCATTGCCGCGAAGCCACCAAAACATACCGAAACTCAGCTGGCCGCCTGTTGCGTCGTGCAGGTTTTCTTTCACTTCCAACATTCAGGTCGTCTTTTCTCCGTTTTCGTCGTGTGATAAAAGTGCGCTAGTGGTTTCGAAACAAAACATATATACTTCAATATTGATCAGACACGTAACCTTCATGCACGTTTGTCAGCTTCAGAGATCTGTGGCGTTATTTCTCTTATTTCGTCATCACGCTTTTACTTGCGAAGTTGGCCTGTGGCGGCGAAATATGTATTTTAGTTCTTCCTCTTTTCTACCTTACAAAAGCTTTGTTTTCAGAAAGAGTGGTGTTTTTGTGCTTAGAAGCCGGTATTCTATGGATACAGGCCAACTTCAATTTCTCCTCAGTGTCCCTTTAAGGTGGGCGTAAATACATGGCCGCGTAGGAAGGACGATCGGTTATCTTCCAAAGTGGACATTGAAGAGGAAAATGATGAATAGAAAGAAAGCCTCGATAGAATGCAAGGACTTCTTCATCTTCTCCTTCCACAGCCCTTTTATTTCACTTTATTTCCCCCGCGGAACAAGCTGAATACTTTTCGTGTGGTAAGGCCCAATCATGCCCCCCTCCCCGCCTTTTTTTTTCATTTCCTCACCCTGAAATGCTTCTTTATTTTGTCTTCTTCCAACGACTTGTCGAGTCAAATGATGTGGCACCAGTGTCGGCAGCATGCCGGTTTGGTTGTCGCCGTCGTCACAGTTTGGTTCCTGGTGGAAGTAGTAAAGAAGAGGAGAAAGGGGTGTCTCGTGTCATGGCAGCGGCAGCCCAACAGGCACAATGACTTGACCACTGCTCCCTGGCTTAATAGTCTTTTGTACTTTCCTCGACGCCCCAGCGGTTCCCGGGCGCAGAACAGGGCGGCGGGCTTGGAACCAGGCTGGGAACACACCGTACACCGGTAACACCTATCAGACTATTCCTTCGGCATTCTGGAGCCACTCGAAGAAACGCATCTGCTCCAGGAACTCCCTCGCCTTGGGGTGAGTGCGCCCCATCGTACCACTCGAGGACCGAGTCTTCACTGAGCACGTTCGTCTTGTAAAGGAATATGACAGTCTACTGGAACACCTTCAAGAAGTTTATGCTGTCGTAGCCAAACACTGGACGTTTACCAGTAGGACTGCCTCTGCACGCAAGTTGGCTGTGAATTCTTCCAGCAGCACCATGTACTGGCGCTCGGGTGCTTCAGAGCTTGGTCCATCAGCCCCTCTTCTCTGTTCTGGCTCACCCCAGACATCTGAATCGCTCGCACCACCGCCAAATCAGGCTCCGACACTCAGTTCCATGTCATCTACTCGTCGACAGTCTGGATGATTTTCTGACGGACACTTCGATCTTCAGCACATTTCTCGCGTGCTACTGAACGTTCTCCTTGACGCTGACACTTCCTGTGCTTTTTAGTAGTTAAGCAGCTGGGAGCCACCATGTGCTTTAAACATGGCCGCGAAGTTCTGCTGACTCTTCTTGCCCATACGAAAGAACTTCATGAGGTGCTAGTCAAAGCCCTCCTTGCGCAGCATGGCCCCCAAGGTTGGCCTTTGCCGCTTATCCAGCAGGTACTGCAAGGCCAGCCCTGCAGCAGCCCGGTACTTTATCACCCGCAGTGAAGAATTCCGGCACCTCTATGGGACAACATCTGGCAGTTCTCGGTGCTGATGTCTTTGAGAAAAATCACCACAGTAAAGATTCGTTCCTTTTCTCTGTCGTCTTCCTGTTGTTTTCGAACTTTCAGAATGGAGGGTAATACAGTTCATTGCGTGAAAACAACGAGTAGGACACATAAAAGGTAAGGCGGTACAAGCACCAACCTTCTTTTAGTCTCCTATTGTTCTTTTGAGTTTTCCACCTTTGCGTTATGTAGTGCGGTGCTTGGAGGAGGTGGGCGAGCTTACTGTCTATAACAGGGGTGTCTGGTGTAGAGTGGAGCGTTTGAGTAAGTTGGCGAATGTCTTTCAACTGAATAATCCAGGTGTCTAGGTCGATGGAGGCCTGTGTTGGCTGTGCTTGCCTAGATTTGCAGAGATCGTCCCAATTAGTGTGCTTATCGGAAAATTTGCGCTGAGATCGGCGATAGTTTAGCGGTATGCGAATTAGGTGGTGGTCACTGCCTAGCGTGGATAGCATTATTTCCCACTGCCGGTGGGCTAAGTTTCTACCAAGTGTGAGGTCTGGGCTAGTATCGGCAGTAACACTGCTATCAATCCGCGTAGGTAAGCTGAAATCATTAAAGATGGTTAGGCGGAGCATCAGCGTTTCATTTCATAAAACTGTTCCTCTGTGGTTGGTGCGCCGATAGCCCCAGTCCCCGTGAGCGCAATTAAAATCTACGGCAATAAGTAGAGGGTTTGATCCGGCCAATTGGGTTGCGGATTCCAGAAGTGAGGGGAGTAGGTTAATTGGCTGCCGTGGTAGAAGGAAGCAGTTAAGAAAGAACAGGGGCGATTTTTCAGGGGTGGGTGGTAAAATTTCAATTAGGCTGTGAGCGATAGGGGAGCTAATTGCGTGCTCCACGTAATGCAAGGATTTACAGACGTATGTGACCACCCGAGGAAGGTCAGTGGGGTCGGAGGGGATAAAAAAAGTATACTGGCAGTTGCCTGCAAAGATTAATTGGCGTCCTGAATGGCGATAATGTCTGGTGGGGATGATGAACTTGCGATAATTTGTTGCAGAGGATCGCACTTTCACCGAAAGCCCCTGCAATTTTATTGAATAATCTGTAAAGAATTATGGCTCGTCGGAGGAGCCATGTTGTAGGGTAGTGAGGGGAAGGAGGGGTGTGGAGAGTGGGACTGTGGGAGGATAGTCCGTTGAGAATCCAGGAGTGAGGCGAGTTAAGCGCTCCTCTACTTTGGCCATGATACTAGAGATGACACTATCCATTAGACGGGTAATGTTAGCTTCAATCATAAGCTGGTACTGTACAGTGACCTGCGCAGTAATGCGCTCTGTGATCCTGGCTTCCAAGTTTTGGGCGAAGTCTTGAAATTTGGCATCTAGGTCTATTGGTTGGGCTGGGCTCTCATCAGGCCTTTTTTTTTGGGGGGGGGGGAGGTTGGGCGGGTTGGGCGGGTGAAGGGGAGGGGGTGGTGGATAGAGAGATAGAGCAGAGGTGGCGGTAGAGAGGGCTGCTCTGAGATGCTTTACCTCTTCCCGCAGAGCCTTCGCGTCCGGGTCTTGGGAGGTCCTGGTGTCCGTCTCGGCAGCCTTTGAGGCCCATGTTGCAGTAGACAGGAGGGTCGTTAGCAGGGGAGGAAAGTCGTTCTTGTTAGGGGGCATTGCCTTCTGGGGCGATAGATTGCGTGGTTTGGTGGTGCGATTTCTTGCCTTACTCGAGCCGGTGCACGTGTGGTGCTGACCTCCCCAGAGAATGCAGGTCGGGATGCAGGAGGGCACACTTTGCGGTTCATGCTTGTCTTCGCACCGCGGGCAGAGACCAGTCTTGGGGTGCGGGCACACGTCATACATATGGCCCGGCCGACGACAGTTCGTGCACGCGTCTGGACTTCCCTTGTACGGGGTGCTTCTGTACACTACACACATGTAGCGTAAGGTATGGGGGACTGGTTCGTGCGCAAAGGTGATCAGTACGGAATGAGTCCTACCCATTCTGCGGGCTGCGATGATATCAGCGTACTGGTTACGGGTCTGGAGGTCCCGTAGCATCTGCTCCGGCGTCTCCTCCCAGTAGGCTTGCGAGATGACTCCGCGCACAGCAGCCGCCGGCGGTGCAATGTAGGCTTCGACAGGGTAAGCGGTCTATGGAGGACCACTTCCTTGAGCTGGACGAGGTGAAGGGCTGGACGAGATGAAAGTGAAGGTGAAAACAGTTGATTCCTGTTTCCCTGCCTGTTCACTTCGTCCGCGTTGCGCTCCGATAATTTGTAGGAGACTAAGTCTCCGTCGCTATACAGTTTGGTTCAGCCGGACGTGATGGACGTGGTTAACGCCGCTACGGTTGCGGCACCCAGGCCCCAGGTCCCGGCTCACACACCAGCTGCGGAGGACATCGATAGCGTCCACGTTCAGCTGCCGTCGTTTTGGCCTCAGAATCCTGTCGTAATGTTCGCGCAAGTGGAGGCTGTGTTCGACCTTCGGCTCATCACTTCACAATGCGTGAAGTATCTCCACGTCGTGTAGACTCTCCCCCCCCCGAGATAATGGACGAGTTTGACGACGTGTTAAAGACGCCCGACCCTTCCTCCCCGTATGATCACTTCAAGGCTACGGTCCTGGACCAGATAACTATCGCGGAGCGCAGCCGCCTGCAGCAGTTGCTCAGCACTCAGAACCTTGGCGACCGTCGACCATCTCAGCTCCTCCATCGCATGCGACAGCTGTTCGGCGACTGCCCACAGGACGTCAGCAGCCCGCTACTCCGCGAACTGTCCTTCGGCGCCTGTCTCAGGACCTAGTGGTCGTCCTGGCTGCAGCAGGTGACGTTAGCTTGGATAAGCTCGTGGAGCTGGCTGAGCGTGTCTCGCGCTACTCTGGCCCGCGTTCTGTGGCTGCAATTCCTTCCACCGCGTCGTCCACTCTCGTCGACCGGCAGTCAAGCCTCGAGGCTAAAATCGACCACCTCACGAGCACCGTTGCCGCACTGCGTGCGTCGATTCCTCGTCGCTTCCAGCGTTCCTCTGACCAACGGTTGCGCCATCGTTCCAGTTCCAGTCATCGATCGAGCCCTGCCCGCGACGGGTTCTGCTGGTACCACCGCAAGTTCGGCGCCGCTGCCCGCCAGCGCCGGCAGCATTGCCTATGGTTGGGAAACGCGCCGGCGAGTCACTGATGGCGGCCCATTATTCTGGCTCTACATCCAGCCGCCAACTAAATATAAGTTACCGACAGGATGTCGGGATTCCGCTTTCTTGTGGACACCTGTCCACAGGTTAGCGTCGTGCCTGTCTCCCGCCACGATCGCAACGCGCTGTGCAAGGAGCGCCTTTGCAAACGGTCAACACCTCCCAGATCGCTACCTACGGACAGCGCTCAGTCACCCTCGATTTGGGCTTACGCCGCACATTCCGATGGATTTTCATTATCGCGGACGTGCGGTTTTCAATCCTCCGAGCGGACTTTATCGCCACTTTTGGCCTGGCTGTCGACCTTCGCTCTCGCCGTCTCGTGGACCACACGTGTCGTGTGATAAAAGTGCGCTAGTGGTTTCAAAACAAAACTTGTATACTTTAATATTGATCAAACACGTAACCTTCATGCACGTTTGTCAGCCTCAGAGACCTGTAGTGTCTTTTCTTTTATTTCATCATCACGCTTTTACTTGCAAGGCTGGCCTGTGGTGGCGAAAAATGTATTTTAGTTCTTCCTTTTTTCTACCTTACAAGAGCTTTGGTTTCAGAAAGAGTGGTGTTTTTGTGTTTAGAAGCCGGTATTCTATGGATACAGGCCAACTTCAATTTATCCTCAGTGTCCCTTTAAGGTCGGCGTAAATACATGGCCGCGTAGGAAGTACAATCGGTTGTCTTCCAAAGTGGGCTTTGAACAGGAAAATGATGGATAGAAAGAAATCCTCGATAGAATGCAAGGTCTTGTTCATCTTCTTCTTCCACAGTCCTTTTATTTCACTTTATTTCCCCCGCGGAACAAGCTGAATACTTTTCGTGTGGTAAGGCCCAATCATGCCCCCCTCCCCGCCTTTTTTTTCATTTCCTCACCCTGAAATGCCTCTTTATTTTGTCTTCTTCCAACGACTTGTCGATTCAAATGATGTGGCACCAGTGTCGGCAGCATGCCGGTTTGGTTGTGGCCGTCGTCACAGTCGGTTCCTGGTGGAAGTAGTAAAGAAGAGGAGAAAGGGGTGTCTCGTGTCATGGCAGCGGCAGCCCAACAGGCACAATGAATTGACCACTGCTCCC